>NC_000071.6:50718284-50888284 GCF_000001635.26 Mus musculus
GTTTAGTTACCAAACACTCTCTAATTTGACTGCACTTTATTTCAGCTACCTTTACCCTGCTGCTCACAAAACTTTCGTCCTTGACAAGCCATATTTATTTGGTTTGGGGAGGCTGTACTAGCATTTATCTGTACTTTTTAATCTGACACCAGATTAAAAATGACAATTTAAAAAAGTGAACTTTATCTTCTTCATTACAGGTTATTCTTATGATTAAAACGAATGACTCAATGAAATTCTTTTTCATTTAGACTTTTCCTACATGATACTGTGAAATACCATCAGTGTTTAGTTATCCCTGCAGACTCATTACTGGGACTAATTCCATCAAATTTATCATATAAATTGATGTTCTTCCTTAAGACTCTGAGATATGAGTCCTCCTTGATTAGTGGATACTGTGAAAAGAAACCACAGGTTTTTATACTAAAATGTACTTATTATTAAGGAATAAATTTGTTCAACTTTTAGTTGGTTGCTAACACATACAGGCATACATATACACATATGTAGCTGTTAAAGTATGCATATCTATTTTATGTATCCATGCAGTTAGATATGTACATGTCTAGACGACAGTATTCTAAAACGCACACACACACACACACACACACACACACACACACATATAAACACAGAGTGAGAGAAAGGGAGAGAGAGAGAGAGAAAGGGAGAGAGATGCTTTTTTTTCACTATTGTGTTCCTGAGAATGCATTTCATTTTACTAGAGGACTAGGGAATTTTCTGTGAGATTGTGTCTCCTAGGAAAATCAGAAGGTATAAGCATTAAAGTCTTGCCAACATGATTGCCCACACATGAGCTAAACAAGGATGACACCAAGGATTACAAAAAAACTGTATGGGGCAAAGCCTGAGCAGCCTCCACCCTACATAAAAACTATGTACAACAGAGGAATGCTTATCAATTGGTTGACCAATGGCAGTGATCCCTGAAAACATACATACAGATAGCATAATGAACTGTTATATTTAGGGAATGTATGTATTTATATATATTTACATATGCAATAACAATTAGTCAAAAAGTGCCATGAACTTGAAGGAGAGAGGAAGGATTTAGAGGGAGGAAAAGGATGGGGAAATGATGTGATTAAATTGCAATCTCAAAAATAAACAAAAACATGAATAAGATATGGCAAATAAGACCTCCAAGATCTCTCAATATGTATAAAGTTGTTAATGCCCTACCTTTATTTTATATAAGAAATCTAGGGTTAATTTTGTGAAACACAGATTCCTTTTCTAAGCAGGTTGCTTTTGTTCCCTGGTTTGTTAGTATCAGACATTACTTTCTGCAGTTGCAATACCAAAATTTTGCCAGAATATAAAACTTTTGCCAGAGTAAACATATCTGTTTCATTGTCTTGCCAGGAAGTTGACAAGCTTATTCAACTCTATATTACCTTCTATTGCTGTGTAACAAATTTAAGTTTGCAAACTAATGCAGTACACTTTTTAAAATTTAATTTTTCCTGTCTTCAAGAGGATGCCCTGGCACCTGGCCAGGCTTCCAACTCTCTGGGGCCTCAAGTCTCTCAGTGATTAGGCACATCTTCTACCTGAGGCCAGACCAGGCAGTCCTCTGCTGTATATGTTGTCAGGGGCCTCGGATGAGCTAGTGTATGCTGCCCAGTTGGTGGCTCAGTGTCTGAGAGATCTCTGCGGTCTGAGTTAGTTGAGATTCCTGGTCTCCCTATGGGGTTGCCCTCCTCCTCAGCTTCTTCCATCCTTTCCCTAATTCAACCACAGAGGTCCCTGACTTCAGTCTAATGGTTGGGTGTAAGTGGCTGCATCTGTTCTCAGTCAGCTGCTTGTTGCCTCTTAGAGGACTGTCATGTCAGGCTCCTGTATATAAGGACACCATAGCATCAGTAATAGTGTCAGACCTTGGAGCCACCCCTTGAGAGATGGATCACAAGTTGGACTGGTCACTGGCCTACCTTTTTCTCAGTCTCTTCTCCATTTTTGTCCCTATAATTCTTTTAAACAGGAAGAATTCTGGGTCTGGGTTTTTTGATGCCTTGCCTTTCTACTGGAGGTGGACTCTATGAGTTCCCTCTCCCCACTGTTGGGCATTTCATCTAAAGTCCTTCCCTTTGAGTCATGAGAGTCTCTTACCTCCCAGGTCTCTAGTACTATCTAGCAGGTACCCCATCCTCAAAGGTTGCATATTTCCATTCATTGTGCTGGCCCACAGAGCTTCTCTCCTGCCCTCTAATACCTGATTATGTTCCCCTTTCCCCCTCCCCATCCTCTCTCCTAACCAAGTTTTTCCCACCCTCTACCTCCCGTGGTTGCTTCTTCCTTCCCAGTGGGATTGAAGCACCCTTACTAGGGCCCTTCAGCTTGTTAACCTGCTTGAGTTCTATGGAATATTCTGTACTTATTTGGCTAATATCCACTTATTAGTGAGTACATAAAACCATGCATGTCTTTTTGGGTCTGAGTTACCTAACTCAGGATGATATTTTCGAGTTCCATCCATTTGCTTGCAAAACTCATGATGTCCTTGTTCTTAATAGCTGAGTAGTATTCCATTGTGTAAATGAACCATATTTTCTGCATCCATTCTTCTGTTGTGCGACATCTAGGGTGTTTCCACCTTCTGGCTATCACGGAAAAGGCCATTATGAACATAATACAGCCTTTAATCTTGTGGCATGGTGGGGCATCTTTTGGGCATATGCCCAAGGATGGTATACCTGGGTCTTTATGTAGATCTATTTCCAATTTTCTGAAGAACCTCCAGATGGATATCCACAGTGGTTGTACGAGTTTGCAATCCCACCAGCAATGGAGGAGTGTTCTTCTTTCTCCACATCCTCACTCACCAACTATGCTGTCACCTGAGGTTTTGATCTTAGCCATTCTGAATGGTGTAAGGTGGAATCTCGGGTCATTTTGATTTGCATTTACCTTTTCACTAAGAAATCTGAACATTTCTTTTTTAGTGCTCCTTGATCATTCGAAATTCCTCTGTAGTGGATTCTCTGTTTAGCTCTATACCCCAATTTTGATTGGATTGTTTGGTGTTTTGGAGGTTATTTTGAGTTATATATTTTGACTATTAGTTCCCTATCGGATATGAGGTTAGTGAAGTTTTTTTTTTCTCCATCTATACAATTGCTGATTTGTCCTATTGACTATGTTCTCTGTCCTGCAGAAGCTTTTCAGTTTCATGACGTTCCATTTAACAAGTCTTGATCTTAGAGCCTGAGTCATTGGAATTCTGTTTAGGAAATCACCCCCCCCCTTCCCCACCATGCCAATGAGTTCAAGGTTCTTTCCCACCTTCTCTTCTATTAGATTCAGTGTATCTGGTTTTATGTGGATATCCTTGATCCAGTTGGACTTGAGCTTTGTAAAAGTTGACAACTGTAGATTTATTTTCATTTTTCTATATATTGACTGCCAGTTAGATCAGCACCATTTATTGAAGATTCTTTCTTTGTTTCTTTCTTTTTTTTCCCCACTGTATAGTTTTGGCTTTTTTGTCAAAGATCAAGTGTCCAAAAGTGTGTGGATTTGTTTCTGGGTCTTCAGTTCTATTCTATTGATTTACCTGTCTGTCTCTGTACCAATACCATGCATGTTTTATCACTATTGCTCTGTAGTAAAGCTTGAGGTCTGAGATGGTGGTTTCCCCAGAAGTTCTTCTATTGTTAAGAACTGGTTTTGCTCCCTAGAGTTTTGGTTTTTTTTGTTGTTGTTGTTGTTTGTTTTGTTTTCCATATGAAAATAAGAATTGCTCTTCCCATGTCTTTGAAGCATTGTGTTGGAATTTTGATGGGGACCTCATTGAAACTGTAGATTGCTTTTGGTAGGATGGCCATATTTACTATGTTAATCCTACCAATCCATGAGCATGGGAGATCTCTCCATTTTCTGAGGTCTTCTTTGATTTCTTTCTTGAGATATTTGAAGTTCTTGTCATACAGATCATTCATTTGTTTGGTTATAATTACCCCCAAGATATTTTATATTACTTGTGATTATTCTGATGGGTATTTCCCTATTTTATTTCTCAGTCCGTTTATGTTTTTCATTTGTATAAAGGAAGGCTACTGATTTGTTTGAGTTAATTTTGCATCCAGCTGCTTTGCTGAAGTTGTTTATCAGCTGTTGAAGTTCTCTGGTAGAACTTTTGAAGTCGCTTATGCATATTACCACATCATCTGCAAATAGTGACACCTTGGTTCTTCTTTGCCAAGTTGTATCCCCTTGATCTCCTCTTGTTATTTTATTGCTCTAGCTAGAACATCGAGTACTATATTGAAGAATAGATATGGGGAGAGTGGGCATCCTTGTTTTGTTCCTGTTTTTAGTAGGATTGCTTCAAGCATCTCTCTATTTAATTTGATATTGGCTGTTGGTTTACTGTATATTGCTTTTACTATGTTTAAGCATGGGCCTTAAATTTCTGCTCTCTCTAATACTTTTTCATGAAGGGATGTTGCATTTAACAGTATACTCTTATTATATTGCAGTTTTCGTTTGTCAGGTGTCTGCACTCAATTTTACTAGTTCCTGTATTGTGGCCTCTAAGGCTTTAGTCCAAGGGCTGAGCAGGCCACATTCTTATTGACATGTTTATTCTGGGACAAATCTGCTTCTAAACTCATTTAGGTGCTGTCTGTGATGGTTTAAATGTGAATGGCTCCCAAAGACTCCTATATTCAAGAGCTTAGTTATAAAGAAGTGAACTGTTTATGGATTAGAATACTTTGAGTAGGTTTGGCTTTGCTGGAGGAAGTTTTGTGTGGGGTGCTTTAATGTTACAAAAGCCCACACAATATTCCAATATTCTCTCTCTCTCTCTCTCTCTCTCTCTCTCTCTCTCTCTCTCTCTCTCTCTCTCTCTCTCTCTCTCTGCCTATCCGGATGTAAGCTTTCAGTCCTGTGTCTCTCTGCCTTCTGCCATCCTTAATTAAATGTTTATTTTTACTTTTTATGAGTTGCTTTGGTCATGGTGTCTCTTCACAGCAATAGAAAAATATAGACATTGGCAGAATTTATTATTTTCTTGCTGTTGTGTGATTGAGTGCCCAGTGTGTGTTCTGCTGAATGGTAGCTGGAGACTTTCCCAAGCTACCAAACCAAAAGATGCTTCTTTTTTTTTTTTTTTTTTTTTTGATAGTCTTATGTAATTCATACTTTAAGTGAAGTAGAAACTTGAGGTAACAACCCACAACCTTTGCTATGGCTTTAATTAGACCACTCCCAGAGTCTGTGGCATTTAAGACAGTTCATGCTCACAGAATATGCTTCATGGGAGACATATTAAGCACATCTTACCCAGCCCTCATGTCTGAGAAAGTGAAAAAAATTCTTAAGTCTTGATTATTAATTCTTTACCAAATATTTCAGTTTTTCTTAGTAATAATGATAATTTGCAGTTATCCTATGCTGACATATATATATATATATATATATATATATATATATATATATATATATTCAGATGATAGTAGAAGAAATTAAATTATAAGTTGCCACCAAGCCTGGCTATCTAAGCAGGTCCCCAGAATCCACACCATGACACCATGGATGGAGAGAACCAACTCCTACAAGTTGTCCTCTGACCTCCACACACACCAAGATATGTGCCCGCATTCCAATAAACAAACAAATGTATGGAAGTGACACAAGTCACTTACTTTGATGACATTTGTGTCCTAGCCCTGTAATGTTCTTAAGCTGCTGTGTTTCTTACTTACCCTTTGTTGGCCTTCTATGTCCAGTTCATATGCTAAATGCTCCAGAACTCAATTAACATATCAAATCCCTCAAATGCAATGGCACATGATATGTGTTTTAGCAACTATTTATTTGCTGCAGTTGTTATTTGTTAATTATTTGTTTATCTTGTTATATAATACTAGTGTAAGCTAGTTGGAATCCCACTGACAAACAAGATTGGAAAGGGTGATGTTGAAATCTCTTTATTGCAATACTGGAGTCACTTTCTCTCTTCCTTATCCTTGTCCCTTCTAATTTTTATCTACTTGGCATTTGCCATAGAAATCCTCTTTGATTTTATTTTTTTCTCCCATGTAACTGGTGGCATTTTGTAGTCAATAAATTGTTCCATTTCCTCACTTTACCATGACTCTGCATCTCATTCCATCTTTTATCCTCTTATGTTTCCTTGGTATTCTCTTCCATGCATCCACCCATCACCATTCTTTTCACCATGGTCCATTTTATCCTATGGCATTGTCCTGGAGTTACAACATGCCTATTCCATACACATCCTCCTGAGAATATAAAACATTTTTTCCTGAGCAGTTTTCTGGTAGCTCAAGGATAGGTCTCTGCTTGTGGCTAAACAACTAAATTTGAGTTTTCTTAAACCCACCTTCATGATGTCATACTTTGATCACCAGATCTTATTTTCAAAGCAAATGTAAATAAACATTTACACCCTATTCCTTCATTGATATTTTCTAGAAGCACCTGATATTAGATACCTAAAAACACTTACCCTCTTATTCTCAGTAGAAAGGTGTATGTGTTTTCCATTTATTGATGGGATAGGATTCACCCAGCAGTCTAGTCTCTCTATGTAATTCTAAGGGGCATGCTCAGCTTTCTCCTAGAGGTCTGACATAACTCTGAGAATAGGATCTCACAGTGCAGCCTACTTGTTAATGCTCCCTCATTGGCTGCCTATCCTCTTTTGTTACCCTCTCATTCCTTGACAGGGCATGCTGTGATCTTTTGCCATCCAACTATCTTCAATTCATTACATCTCAAGTTCCTTTTTGGGGGGGACTCATCCCAAGTCACCTGTTTACAAAAGGGGGGGGGCTGTTTTCCTCTTAGGCTCTGACTAGAACTGACTAAAATGCTACTTTGGATGTTGGGATTGGGAGCAAAATGCTGTATTTTGTTCACACTCCTTGAGATGGATTGTGTCCTCCACGACTCCCAGACTATGAACTTGATTGAGGCAGAAATGATGAAATCACACCCACTTTGTATTTCCCTGTCTTTACCTCATTCAATGGGCTTTGATTTTATTATGACATGGGGTGATATGCCAGCATCTTGACATTTTCCTTCATTATTTCTGGAACATTTCAGTTTGGACTAGAACAAGAACAAGAGGCATTGGTGGATTTTTATGTAGGGCTGACAAACAACCTTCACCAAAAAGCAACTATGCAGGAGACCACAGAAACAACATGATTCTCGATCATTCAATTGTTTCACAAACACATTGTATCTGCATATATTGTGATCAGGAGGAAAATCACATGTCTGTACTGGAATCTGAATTCCTTAAAATAGAACCCAAAGACTAATAAAGTTTAATTAATGTGGGAGATGGGTATCTAGACTTCATTCCATACCTATAAATGAATTATTTTGAATGCAGGCATTTGGAGTGGTGTCAAATGCTTAGAAGTTACTGATCGATGACTGGGGCACTCAGAGAAAGAGAATAGTAGCTTCAAATCAAATTCTTTTCACTTCCAGTTCATTTTCAAGTTTTAGTAAGTCTAAGGAATTTTTCTGATGTGGCTTCAATGAATCCTCACATTGCTTTAAAGAAATTATATGTATGAAGCATTTTGGAGTCAATGAAAACAATTCTATGTTTTATAGATAATTTCACTGCACAAAGTAATCTAGATTGGAACTACTTCTCCAATATTAATGGTATTAACATGTTGTTTTATAGTAGTCAGTATTGACCCCCCAAAAAAGCCAGTTGCATTTTACTTAATTTGAAGTAATCAGTTTTTTCAACATATATATTTTAGGATGGAATGGTGCTTTACATGCACATATAATGCATTTTCTTATTCATTAATTAAAGGGAACTAGAATTGTGCCCATTTCTTAGCTATTGTGTACAGAAAAGTGACAAACATGGCCAAGAGTATTTGAAGAATAGGATGTTGAGGCTTTTGACTTACGCTGAGAAATTATATAGACAGGTGACCTGGTGCAGAACTTTTAGGGAGTTTACACACTGATTTACAGTGTGGCTGGACCAACTTCTAATACTGCCATCAATGACTGGGGGTTCTGCTTTGCCCACATCCTCCACAGCACTTGTTCCATTCTGACTGCGGTGAGATGAAACCTCAAGTTTGTTCAGATATGGATTTCATTAATTGTTAGGGATGGTGTGCACTCCTAAAGATATTTCTTTGCTATTTTTATTTCTTCTTTCTGAGAACGCTCTGTTCAGATTCATAGCCTGATCCACTTACTGAAATTTTTTTTTAGTTATTTTTATATTTTAGACACAGAACCTCTATTGGATGCATAACTGGAAAAGATTCTGTCACATTCTGAGGGCTTATTCTTTCATGGATTGATTGTTCCTCAGCTTTTTAGTTTTATGAGGTTCTACCTGTCAATTGTTTGCCTGATTGTAAAGCAAATTGAGTCCTGGTCAGTATGTTCTTTCCTAGGCATTTATATGTAGGAATGGCTTCTAGCAGTTTTGGCATTCCAGGTTCCACACTGAGAATTTGGCTTTTGTGCAGGGCAAGAGATACATATCTACCATCATTCTCCTACATGTGGACATTTAGTTTGTTCAATACCATTTAACAAAGATTCTGTCTTTTCTCCAGTTCTTTTCGGCAACATTGTCAAATAATATGAGACGACTATAATTACGCACATTCATAATTGGTTGGGTTTTCTATTTTGTTTCATGGCTTCATGTGTCTGTGTCTGTTTTCTATCAGTATCATGCTGATTTTATTACTATAGCTCTGTAATGTAGGTTTAAATCCCAGAAATCACTCCAGCGTTGTTCCTTTTGCTCAGGGTTGCTTTAACAACATAGTGGTTTTTGTACCTTCATATTAAGATTAGAATGATTCTTTTTCTGTTTTTATGAAGAATTTAGTGTAGCTTTTCGTGGCATTGGATTGAATCTATAAATTACTTTGGGTGGCATGGTCATTGATGCAGTAGTCAGTTCTACCAGTACAAAAACATGGTATGTCCTAGGGACATAAAAGTTTACAATGAAGTGTTCTGATGGTGGCTCCCAGCTGCCCTTTGACATCTGAGAGCATAACACCTTTAAGGGTTCCATATACTGTTTTCCAAAGTGTTCATTCTACTTGCCTTATTGACAAAACTATGACGTCTATGCTAAGATACTATAAGCCTCATATTCTCTCACATATTTTCTCTTCCTTATACATTTATCTTACATGGCTGTTTCTTCATCCTTTACCTTAGTGACATCGTCTTGTGCTTAGGCAATGGTATACTGTCTACAGTTTTATCCATATTTGTTAAATATCAAAGGCCTTTACTCTTTCTCTTTTCTCCACAGTTGCTTGTGTTCAGAGTGTTTGGTTTGAACTTCTCTCTGAATTTGACAATCTATGTTTTCATTTTAAATGAACTTGTCAATTGGCACACACTTATCTTTGCATATTATATAGCTTACATTCTCACTGGCCATATGAGTTGTAGTAATTCTAAGAAGCCAGCATTGTGTTGATGTTGAGTTTTAATTTTTCCAACCCTTATCAGAGTTTTTCATCCTTGTGCTTAGGAATGTTCAAGAGAGTCTCATAATGATTGGATTTGAAGTCTCAAGTCATATGTCAAATTAAACCCAGAACCAAGTTCTATATAGTTCTTCAGATGGAGTATTCAAATGTGACTTTGATTAGGGATTGATCCTTCCTTGCACTTGTGTTAACCACTTTGGCACTCTTAATGCCCTGGTCTGTTGTACTGACCTTAACTATTGAGAACTCTCTCTGACAAATGTGATGGACTGTGGCTAGTTCTTTCATATCTTGGGTATTTGTTGGCAGAGGTTGGAAGCCCCACTGTTTTTAACCACTTGAAAACTACGTCAGGTTGGAATCGTTTATCCAGACTTTTATTTTTGAATTGCGTGAGATTCTGAGATCTCTACCCAGAGAATAAAATATCTTTTATGAAGCCATTCTGACTCAAGGTCTGAATACTGCCTCTGGGACATTAAGCCACTGATTCCCGTAGCAGTGGGTTGTGTCAGGGATTCTGGGGACCCTATATATATGCTTTGCTTTATTCTTTACAAATAATCTGGCTTTACTGTTACCCACCTGGAAAATTACTTTGAGAACAGGGATCCAAAGATTAGAGCCCACTGTCAAAATGGGCAGCAAAAGATGCTATTCCTGCAAACATGTCACAGCATCACTGCCTTAGCAAAGAATGACTCAGTAAGACTTTCCCAAGTCTACTCTGTAGTTTCTTTCTCTAGGGGATGTTTTAAATGAGGCAAGTTTCTTCTGCAGTTCACATTTCTGAGGGGAAGTGATAGCTCCCAGACTGCCATCAAAAGGGTTCAACAGCCACATTTCCAGCCTCATGTCAACCTCCATATTATTCCATCACCAAGGTTTGCAGGGTCTTTTGTGGTGGTTCCTGACAGTTCAGGAATAGCAACGCTTCTAACCCCATGGCAAGTCTTCTTTCTGGCTGCCACATTAGATCAGATACAGTGTGGGATTATCCCCTCAGGAGGCCCTTTTCCTGTTTCAGCAGTTAGCAGGTGTTGCTGAACAGATTCACACTCTCTAAATGGGAAGTGAGTAGTTTCAGAGGGAGAGGGTCACTTTGAGTAAATGGCAGCAAAAGCCACACCTATACACATTCCATGCAGTTAACAGAATTTCAGCCAAACCTCTGAAGCAAATGGCACAGACCCAGTTGGTTGGTACAAAGTGTTTCCTTTTGGGGTCAGAAGAAACAGACTCCTCCTAATGAGTCCAGAAAGGGAAAATTGTATTCTCGGTTACTTTTCAAAGAGTGGGAGAAAACTGGAGGGCACTTCCCAAAGTTGAGCCAGAAAATTTACTTTGAAGAGAAAAAGAAAAATGATTATACACAGTTTAAAAGAAAAGAAAAACAAAAAGAAAAAACACAACCACCCAAAACCAAAACCAAAACCAAAACCAAAACCAAAACCAACAAACAAAAAATGCTGGGTCTTATACAGCAGTTCCTGTCTTAAGTTCTTCTTCACAGTGTTCTACAGTTATATAGGACTGATCACCACTGTTTGGAGGGAGGACTGACTTAGTGAAAAATTACAATGTTTACATACTATCCAGAAATAAGAGCTTTTTGTGAAAATTACACAGTCTTATTGCTTCCAAGTGCAAGCAATTACTCAAACTAGACTAAGTGAAGTATTTCGAAGCTCACATCCTTGAGAAACCCAATTTAACATGTACCTTTAAAATGGTTTCTATTACACATATCTAAATCATACAAAAGGTGCTTCTATGCCCAGGTCTTTTTGAAGAGGTTTAGAATAAAATATTTTCTGATAATATCAAAAACAGTTGAGGTTAATTCCGTGCCAATGACATGAAAGCATTTTATTACTTTACCAAATACGAGAGACAATCAACTTATAGAAAGGAAAGACTTAGTTCAGCTCACAGTTTTCAAGGATCTAATCCATGTTTTGGCACTCTTGCTTTGGGTCTGGAGTAGGCTGCATGTCATTACAGAAATGTGTGGTTAGCAAAACTGGAAGCAATCAAGAGAGTAATGAGAAGGATCTGGAGACCTACTTTTTTGAGGCCATAGACTTAGCATCCTAAACTTCCTATCGTGCCCAACTCCTAATAGTACCAAGTCTTTCAGGGGATATTCAACACCCAAATTATATACTCACGCTTTAAAACATTTTTCTGCCAGAATTATAGGGACTAATATCTCATCTTAACAAAGGTGTATTGTAAAAAAGATGTTAATAGGAATGATTAAAAAAGAGAATCAAGAGCCAGGTCGTGGTGGCACACGCCTTTAATCCCAGCACTTGGGAGGCAGAGGCAGGTGGATTTCTGTGTTCGATGCTAGCCTGGTCTACAGAGTGAGTTCCAGGACAGCCAGGGCTATACAGAGAAACCCTGTCTCGAAAAAACAAAAACAAACAAACAAAAACAAAACAACCAACAACAAAAAACAAGAGGGGAGGGAGGGAGAGGAGAGAGAGGAGAGAGAAGCACAAAATATTCTTAGTAGTAGGAAAGTATAAAATGTAATTCAGATATTTACTGTATTCATTTAAAACATATCTAGGAGGTTGGGAAAATGGCTCAGTTCTTAGGATTACACACTGTTCTTTCTTTCAGAGGTCCCAAGTTCAGCTCCCAGCACCCGTGTTGGACAGTTCATAGTAACTCCTAACTCTTGTGTATTGTATGGATGCATTACCTGTTAGTTTAAAAGCCCATGGCCTATGGTTTAGGCAGAAAATAAGAGGTGGAACATCCAGGAATCAGAAATGATCTGGAAGAGAGCCAGGCAGGGGATTTGCCCAGAAAAATATGAAGAAACAGATACATGCACCTAAGCACAGGTAACTAGCCATGTGGCAGAATGTAGATTAAAATAAATGGGCTATCTTAAGTTATGATTCTATCAGAGAAGAGCCTAGCTATATGGCCAAGATATTTGGAAATATATTTTGAGTCTGAGTCTTATTTCAGGGAACATGGGGCTGGGAGGAAGAACCAGGGACTACCTTCTACATCTACTTTCAACTCCAGAAGATCACATACTTTTTTATAGCCACCACTGGCAGGTGATTGCACATGGTACATATGCACAAAGGCATGCATGGATGAACATACACACACACACACACACACACACACACACACATGAGCCTAAACCCCATTCCAGGACTCCATATGCAGAGCTTCAGGACTCTCAATCCTGTATTCTATGCCACTTTCCAACGTTTTCATTCAATTCAGCTTGCTTTCTTTCTTTCTTTCTTTCTTTCTTTCTTTTTTTCTTTCCTTATTTCTTTTCAGTTTCCTAGCTACAATGGCTTGGCTAGTTCACCACAAAACTCCAATATCATTATCCCTATTACCTTCTAGGGATTTTTTTTTCCTTTACTACCTAACACCATGAAATGCAGAGCCCATTAGCAGTATCTATCAAGTCTAGCCATCCATGGTTATTTATTTATATCCTATACCAGGTATCATTCTAACAAATAAGGATATATTACCAGGAAATAGGCAAATAACAATAATATTTTTGAAAGCAAAACATTCTACAGAGAAAGCAGTTTCGGTTGCCATGATCACAAATAAGGAAGTGACCAAACTGAGATTTCAACTCAAGCCAGAATCCTGCAACCAAAAGGAGATATAGCCCTTAGAAGCGATCAAATCCTGTCCTTCAGAATGGAAAAGAAAGAAGGGATTTTATGTCCAAAATAAATCTGGATAAAAACATCCTTCTACAAAACAAATTTGAGCTGTCACATAATTCAGTCTCCCACCCAGTTCTTTTGCTTTTACATGTCAACAATTATCACAGGAATAATGGTGACTGCTGGGAGAAAGAACATCTAACAGGGTCCAAATTTAAAAGCCTTTACAATAGGGAAGTTTTGAAAACAGAGTTGTATATAGATGTTTGTTTGGAAGCATCATAGAGACGATTGCACTGTCTCTTCCCCTCACCCCTCCCCCAACCTGTTCTCTTCCCTTGAATATCTATTTTCCCCACACAACCATTATGTGACTGGCGGGAGAGTCCTCCTTTGCTGAGTGCAGACATGGACGTCTCTGAGTGCTGAAAATGGTGTCACTGTGCCCAAAGCCACTACACATTTATTCTTCAGTGGAGGCTCCTGGTTTCAAATGCAGCTGGAGACTATTTCTGTCCACTCTCCCTATTTCACCCCTTCCCTGCACTGCCTCTCCCCTGCTGCTTTTCCATGTGTGCAGAGACCCTTTTCTCTTCTCTCTTCTTCTTCTAGCCCTGGAAGAATGTTTTTCTTGAATCCTCACTTAAAGAGAATTATGAACCACTGAGAAGTGGGCTCTTCTCTTGATATATATATATATATGTATTAATTTCTCCATTTGAGGGAAATCAGATGACTAAAACATAAATTTGATTTGAATGGTTCTTAAATGTCCTTTTCCCCCTCAACATTGACAGGGTTTGGTTCTGCAGGTTAATTTTGCACAAAACCAAACCAAACAAAAAAACCAGAAAGATTCTTAACAACTAAAAGGAGAATCTACAAGAAGCAGTCTAAGCACAAAGCAACAAAACTGAGGAAAAGGTGTTTTTTTGCATGTTTGACCTATAAACACATCTAATGGTCCATTCAGGGCTTGGTGGTATTATTACTGCAAGCAACATATTCTTGTAAAGTAAGCCTCCAATTTAATCTACAACTGTCCCAGAAAATTTGAAAAAGTTGTCAAACGTGAATTCCAAAACCACAACACTCACAAAGCACTTATACTAAACTTTTAAGAGGAATGGATACAGAAAATATGGTACATTTAAACAATGGAGTACTACTCACTCAGCTATTAAAAACAATGAATTTATGAAATTCCTAGGCAAATGGATGGATCTGGAGAGTATCATGCTGAGTGAGGTAACCCAATCACAAAAGAACTCACATGATATGCACTCACTGATAAGTGGATAATAGCCCAGAAACTTAGAATACCCAAGATACAATTTGCAAAACACATGAAACTCAAGAAGAATGAAGACCAAAGTGTGGACACTTTGCCATTTCTTAGAATTGGGAACAAAATACCCATGGAAGGACTTACAGAGACAAAGTTTGGAGCTGAGACAAAAGGATGGACCATCTAGAGACTGCCCCACCCAGGGATCCATCCCATAATCAGCCACCAAACAGAGACACTATTGCATATGCCAACAAGATTTTGCTGAAAGGACCCTGAAATAGCTGTCCCTTGTGAGGCTATGCCAGTGCTGGCAAACACAGAAGTGGATGCTCACAGTCAGCTATGGAATGGAACACAGGGCCCCCAATGGAGGAACTAGAGAAAGTACCCAAGGAGCTGAAGGGGTCTGCAAGCCTATAGGTGGAACAACAATATGAACTAACCAGTACCCCTAGAGCTCCTGTCTCTAGTGCATATGTAGCAGAAGATGGCCTAGTTGGCCGTCATTGGGAAGAAAGGCCCCCTATCTTGCAAACTTTATATGCCCCAGTACAGGGGAACACCAGGGCCAAGAAGTGGGAGTGGGTGGGTTAGGGAGCAGGAGGCAGGGAGGGTATAGGGGACTTTCAGGATAGCATTTGAAATATAAATGAAGTAAATACCTAATAAAAGTTGGATAAAAAAAGAAGATAAGAAAGAAGATATTTTATTTTTACCAAAGGGTTTTGCATGCTCTAATCCAAAGAAATATCCTAATAATTAAAAAATAGTTTTTGAACCACAATGGTCAAAATGAGGATGGCAAGCATGGTGGTAAGTGACTAACTCCTCACATATCTCTCAGCATAAAATGAGCTGACTCATGTTATAGTTTTATACCTTTTTTCTGTCTTATTATTCAGGAATAAAAGAGAACCTGTTCTAAGTTCCTATTCCTAAAATTTTCTAAGTGCTCTCTGTGTCTGAGTGGCACATCGGATGGATAACTTTCCACATGAGCTAGTTTAATAGAGCCTTGAAACAAAACAAAGTCACATCATTCCAAATGAGATAATCACCATGAGATGGACTGCTGATAATCAACATGATAATCATGCTGAGAGGAAGCTAGCTGCCTTGATTGAAGGCAACTCAAAGATCAACCCCATAATGACTCAGAAGTTAACCAGTTCCCAGGAACTGTTATTCATTGTTCTCGGAAGAGAAGCTCACAACACAGTGTTTCTTTCTCTTCCCCAAGTGTTCCCTCTCCTCCTTTTCCATTCTACAGCATCATCATCATAGCTGGATGCTGGAAATGAAGGCAGAACTTGAAAATACACTGATCCTTCGTTTCCTTCACTCAAACATGAGAAAACTGTCATGGTGGAATTCCTGCTATTTATCTGGACTTTCAGTTGGAATCCTCACATTTTTCTGTTTAGAGTAAAGCCTTGAGACACAGAGAGAGACCCTAGACTAAAAACTCCATATGATCTGCTAGTTTAAAACTTTGTTTTGCCACATAAAGAAATTGAAAGTTTAATTATACCATTAAACATGTCTTAATAGATACAAAAATAGTGATGTATTCTTGATTCCCTTGAGTTCATATTACTTTGCAATACATTGATACTAGTTCTCTCACTGAGGAGTGGACGCAGCCTAAATCCTTGAATCCAAGGCTATTTGCTTTCATAATGTGGTACATGCAGAAGCTTTGTCTTTCTTTGCTGGATATAAAACAGAACAATTGTTCCCTTGTTGAAGACATCTTAAAGACAAAAAGAATATTCTAGTAAAAGATGAGATTCAATAGTGCAGTTTTTTGAGAGCTATAAGAGCTGTCAGAACTACTCAGTCCTGTTCAACAGGGGACATGGAAAGACTCTGAATGTAGTTTTAAATAAAATCTTAGTACATTTCAAGGACCCCCCCCCTCTCTTACCAATTCCTGTTGGAGACTTTCAAAACAGGTCAGTCGCATGAGCAGGTGGGACCATGATGGGTCAGCCAATCCCAGTTGAATATCTAATGAATGCATATGTCATGAGATCCAGAGCAGAAAAACCACCCACAGAGAACCTAGTGCATATTTTTGGGACTGTTTATTTTTCACAGAAAAGCCAAAGGATAGGTATGCTCTTTAGGAACTTGCACATTAATATGTTTACTAATGAGGTACTGAAATCTTGGAGGAGAGTGATGCATAAAAAGATATTAGTGTACCAAACTATGAAGTTCATGGGTTTTTTTTTTAAGGTGAATACATCTTTCTAGAACGGCTGTAGCCCCGATTCTGCTATCCCAGAAACTTAACTTGGCAATCACCAGTCTAAAAATTCAAGTTGAGAGATTTTGAATATGAAAACCATGTTACCAAAATCTTAAAAAAAAAAAAATTAAGGGAATGGCTTACTTTCTTGGATATTTATACAAATAACTGATTTTCTAATGATGCTAGGTGGGATGCTATTGTATAAGAAAATGAACAAAGGTATATTTCAGATCCATAGCCAGGAATCATGAGCAAAACCAAGAGAATAGATTTATTGTCTCGACCCCTTTAGCCACACTTCTGATAACAATATTGTCATCTAATGCATCATTTTTCTCCATTGAAAGTCTAAATTGTGACTCAGAAGACCTGACTGTTACATGTCACTTAATGTCATCTTTCATGTCAACAACAATCAGCCAAGGAGACATAGGTAATATTTTTTTCAGTGATATCCTTACAGTAAGTCACAATCTTCTTTCCTCTGGAAACAGAAAGTGGTAGAAGACAAAGATGACAGGGGCACCTGTGCTTAGTTGCATATGATTTGAGACGAGAGTTAATAGCATGAAATATATTCATATAGAGAACTTCAGCAAATGTGAAATTTCGGTGCTTCATAATAGAAAATCATTACCACTGGAAAGGTTTAAAAATCAGAGAAAATGACTGAGGGGAACTGCTTGAGAACATAACAGGCTTACAAAGCACAGGAAACACTGGATAAAACTACAGAGAGCAACCTAACATTAAGTGAGTTTAGTAAAAGTTCATTCACACACACAAACAAGCACAATGACAGGAAAATCTAAAGATAATTCTGTACATATTCAAATAATGTAATAATAGCACTTATAGAAAAATATTTAGTTTCAAATCCATTTTGGAAGTACCCACAGGACCTTTGGACTCAAATGACTTCCTAAAAATACATCATTTCATAAATTTTGCTTACAATTTATGTCAATTCAATTGATTAGTGCTAGAACATAATAATTTTAGTTAAAATTATGTGTAAATACTCCAAAGTAAGAAATAAGGTAGGATTTCAAACAAATAGAACTTATACTTTAAGCTTTATATATGAAAGTCTGGTAAACATGGCTGAGCCCTGATTTCTTTTATTTGATTGATTCGTTGATATGAATTAATGACATTGGTATTGTGTGTTCTGATGAATTTCTCTCAGATGTTTATTCCACTACTGGTTACTGTGCATGTACCTGTGAGGTTCATAACAAAAGAGGTGCCAACAGTAAGAAAAAGCATATAGTGTCCCTATACATAAAGAAACAATCTTGTGGTAGCAATGCCCAATGACATATTAAATTATAATGCACACTAGGAAGGAGAGGGTGAAGATTATTGTAGAACTTTAGTTGCGAAGTCAAAGAAGACATGGGTTGGAGTAGTTTCAGTAGTTGTTGCTGACCCAGGGTGGGAGCGATCTTTGGACCAGTACCATACTTGGTCTTGCTTAAAGCTGCTTCATTTTGAGGCAAGCTGCAGTCAATGAAGAGACACATGACTGGCTGAACTGTTAAGAAGAGAGTGAGTGTTCAGATATTATTAAATAAGATATTCTTAAATAGGACATCTTTCTTTATGAATATATCTACAGTACCTGATCCTGGCTCAGGGAACTGGATAGAAGAGACTGAATAATTTAAAAGCTGAAAGATGGGAGTAGTGTGGTTAAATACTGTCTTCAGAGTATCGCCTGGCTATTGTGTTGATGAACTCACAATAGCTGCTGCTACACACACGAGACCTACAGTCAAGTGAGCCAGTCAAGATGTCTTCATAGATGGAAAACAGGACCTCCAGTCCCCATCTTTATTATGGAGCCATTGGCAATTAATGGCTGTGTTTAGAGGTGGAAATCATTCTTGTTAAGGATGTGATCATGGATAGATCTCCCTTGTTCTATGTGGTGGCCCTAACTCATACATGTATTAGGGCCTCCCATTCATGCATTATTAAGAACCCACAACCAGCATGTATTAGAAGCACAAATTGGACTTAGTGAGTTAGTAATCAAGATATACAGTAAAAAAAGTGAAGTGATGTAGAGAATACAGAGGAAGTTGGAGGGTAGAACCAGGTGTTGGCTATATACCACCATATTTTATTGTATAAATTATGTATTTCTCAAAGATTATTATTTTGTAGTTTTTTGATAGTTCCATACAGTGTATTTTATCATAAATACAACTCCCAACAAATCTCCCAACTTCTTGAAGATCTACCTCTTCCGATACATTCCATCTTGGATCCTCTATGTTTTTTTCATCTATGAAGTCTAATTTGTGCTGTCAACACAGTCTTGGACAGGTGACCTTCCCCTGGATCACAACTTGACAGGACAACATTCTTAAAGAATACTGTCTCTCCCCAACAAAGCAGTTCACACTTGCCAATAGCTCCTTGGGTATGAGTGGAACTTCATGTCTACCTCCATGCTGAGATTTGCTTTGGATTGAGCTTGTGTGGAGCTTGTGCATGCTGTCACAACTGCTGTATGCTTTAATGTGCAGCTGCCCATTCGTGTCTGGAGAATACTGTTTCACTGTATTTATCTACCACCTCTGTCTCTAACAGTCTTTCTCTTACCTATCTTGCAATTATGGCTGAGTCTTGGGAGGAAAGAAGGTGATATAGCTGTCTCATTTAAGGTTGAGCATTACCTGAAAGCTTCATCCCTATTTACTTACTTCCATAGCGCTAGAAAATGCTATGCATGCTACTGGAGGAGAAAGGCAATCATCATTCATTCTATGCTGTGAACTCTGTGAACTAAAATAACGTCTAGCCTGCCAAGGCATGGCTATTGGTGCGGTAGTAATAGGAAGATCATGGAAGGACCCAATCACTTCAGACTGGATTTAAGTCCTACCTCATAAGATGAAAACCATTGCTGGACACCATATCTCTGGTAAGAAAGGTCCTAGGTACTAGTAGAGAAACTACTGTTATTCAGCTAAATGGGCATAGTGGTACACTGACTCTATTTCAAGCATCATCAGAGAAGCTTCTATTTGTAGTAGACATTGATTAACACAGTTACTCCTAATAGGGCAAGATATACAGAAGAACAGGTAAAAAAGAACAAGGAGGGGCTGGAGGACTTTTGGAGGAGGGGGGATAATATTTCAGGAAGAAAAACAAGTAGTCTCCCAAAAAGAACTGAGGAGTTTGTTACTGTCAGGCATGTACAGTCAATGAGGGGAGGGAAGATGGCATTTCCTACCCAGGAAGGTAGCAGGTGGCAAAACCCAGTTGTGTGTTTGGAGAGAGAACTGTTGAAATGAACAAAGAGAGGGTGATGAGAGCGTGACTGGCACTCAGTTGTTGGCCAAGATCATAGAGTCAAAGGATGTTACTGGGCACTCTGGGCCCCTAGTTCAATTTCTTCACTTTACAGGTGAAGAAGCAAGCTCAGAGGGGTTACATGACTTGGCCAAGGTGACATTGCTAATGAGTGGTGGATCTGGGATCAGAGCCCAGGGCTCCTAATTACCCTTTTAATGCTTTTCCACTACACCATGCTGATTCTTTGTATCTGTGCTAATGAGTAGATCAAGATGCTGTGAAATTAGCATAATAATTATTTGTATATCAATACTGCATTTAAAGTAGTGCAATGCAACATAGTTTATCCTTCCCAATCCATGCTTGTAAACTGTCAATGTATTAGTCATAAATAGATAAATAAATAAATAGTAACTGGACTTTCATCATAGAAAATGTATGACCCAAAACCCAAGCTCAAGATCTGTAGAGTTAACACTATGTCTGTCTTAATGGATTTTAGATTAATGACATTGATTCCTCTCTGTACTCAATAATTTTACTGTTGTGTCCTGGGCATCAGGCTGGGACTACAAGATTTCACTTTGGCGAACAAGATTCAGTCACTGCTTTCAGTAAGTTTAGAGTCCACTACATATGGGCCACATTTTGTTTTGTTTTTCTACATCCAAATGAGAAAGCATTTTCATGAAACACCTAATAGAAAGAATGTGGGACTTCTGGTCAGAATTCTGGAAGAATATCTCTCCCAAACTGACATTCAAATCCGGTAATCATTCTCTGATGAGGGTGGCTAGCCATGGAGGGTAGGGAGCAGGAGAGGGAAGAAATTACAGTTGTTGTTTAATTAGACCACTGTTAGGTCTTCAAAGTGAAATTACCTGGTGCTCTCCTGTGACAGATGACAGTGCAATGGAGAGGTGGTGATGAAGCCCAGCCACTGAATTACATTGAACTGCAAACTGCATTTGTTCTTAGGTGCACGGTGATTTACTATAATAATGATCATCCATTTGCAGGACAGCTGAGATTTTTTAGGAGCTTGATTGCTTTTGGCATTGCTTTATTAGTCTAGGAAGCAAGCAACCCATTTGCAACAATTCTTAGCTTGTAGCAGCTTCACTATTCCCCTCTTACAAAAAGCGTGCCATTTAAGACTGGTGTGTCAGCTCTGGGTGTTTTTTGTTTTTTGGTTTTTTTTGTTTTTGTTTTTCTTTCTCTTAACAGTATAGACAATTGTTTTAATCAACATCAGCATGGAGACACCCATCCCCAACATTTCATGTTCATTTGAACCACTAACTTTTATGGACAGGACGGGTATTTTTGATCAATGTTCCTAGGAGAACTCAGTTCCCCACAATCTCTCTCTTAAGAATTACACTAACATCTATATCCAACCACTCATCTGATAACGCTCCCCAGCCTTCACTGAATTGCACTGGACGAGAACCTAATGGTGTTGACTCTTTCCAGATCACTGAAGAAATCAACTCTCATCTCTGTTGCTGATACTTTTCAGCCCATCCATCTTGAAAATGTCTAAGGGATGAATCTGCTGGAGCTTCAGAAATGAAATTCCTAGGCCTGGATTCTCTCACACAGCCACTTTATATACAAAGATGAGAATAGCAGAAAGGTCATTTCCAAAGAAAGTGACATTTATTCTGTATTCACTGAAAAGCCAAAAGAGTTTTCTCATTCACCCGTACCCACTGAGCCTTGCTTCTCTCTCAGAAGTGAAAAGAGGCTGTGCCTATCTGCTACAGCATCAGAGTCCAGGCTCAGACCCGTCTGAAAAATGGCTTCTTTCAGGGCAAGAACCTGCAGGCTTCATCAGAGGCGTTATGCTGTTTAGATTCCAGCTTGCTTGACAGGTTTGATTTACTTTGATCCATCCAGCTAAGCTAAGCCCAACTTCTTTCTCAGCTACATCTTTTCCAACATTATTTTTTGCAGCTTTTTGCAGATGGGGTAAAGGAATAACTGTGTTGGTTAATGAACACACATCTAGATCGTACACATGAATAACAGAAAATATGATATACATATGTATGTATATATATATTTTTTATATATATCATGCTATACCAACTTAGTTATCTATAGTGTAAAAGAAAGAAATTAAGAAATAAGTTAATACTATTAATTAAATATTAATTAAAATCAAGACCAAGTATATTCAAGGAAAGTAAAATGAAAAATGTCTCAACACTCATAATAACCAGTAGCTTTGACTGTATTTGCAATAAGATCTTTATTGAGAGTCTTTGTTGAGCAGACCACCTGGGCTCTTCAAATACCACAGTGGCACTGAGCCCCTTCTATATCGCTGCTTTACCCAGACTTGAGAGTCAATGCTATTCATCGACAGAATGCTATGGTCAGTAAGGGGCATAGGTTCTAGAATAGTGAAAAAAGGAAAAAAGTCAAGAGGAAGCTTGGTGACACACAATTAGCATAGTCTTTGCTTCAGCTGAAACTTTTAAAATCAGAAGACCATGTTGTTGAGCAGCTAGTTGATGGTACAGGCTCTGGTTATCCACCATGCCTACCCTGATGACTAACTCTGTATCTTTGACTAAAGTACTAAAGTGCTTTGTATTTTCCCTGTAAAATGAATTTCATCTCACTTTCTACCTTGTTGGTTTAATGGGAGTGTAAGTGAATTAACATAGGTAAGGTAATCATAACAAACTCTGACATACAATAAGGACTCGTTATTGTAGACCATTAAGGAATGCCCCATCAGAGGCGATTCAGGTCACTGTGAAATTGAAAAGTTTCGAAGGTGAGAGCTCATGTTGTTAAAGTTAGGGCTGGAGTGGAACTGTAAATCTAGCTGTTGAAATAATAAACAGAGTAATTATTAGTGAATTAGCAGCAAGTCGTATGGCATTACATTTAAGACTTGAACCTTGCTCCAACTACTTTTAACTTCTTTAATGTTTAAGACCTATAAATGTCAGAGCTCACTAATTTCTTTGGCTTTCAATAAATGCCAGTGACTTTGAGAATTGCTATCCCTTTAGCTTATCTGGCAAGAGCACAAGCTTAAAGGGTATCCAAGAGGGCAATGATGGGGCATTCTCTTCCCAGTGGAAAACGAGGGTTATTGGAGTCAGACGGCTTCTCTGGCTACAAAAGTTCTGGGGACCTTTTGCATGGAGCCACCTGAACTAAGATGCGTAGTGGGGATTCTAAGGACAGAGATGGAACAGCCCCCCTTTCAGTTAAAGAATACCCCAGTCATTAGCAGAAATATGTTGGCAAGCACGTACAGTTAATTCCTTTGGAATAGTTATAGGGTAAATGTTTCTAATAAGATGTTCTAAATGTCTAAAGCATATCTCATTTAGTTCTCCTCAAAGGTGATTTAAATATTGCAAATGGAAATGTTTCTAACAGGAGTAGAACATACTTGACCAGAGAGTCTAGAGAAGAATTTTTCCTTAATAATACAAGACCATCACTGTGGATATCAATTATTGAACTGCACTATTATGTAGGGGCTACTGAGGTATGAAGGACTATTTGCCTTGCCTTAAATGAACCCAGTGGACATTTCTCTTAATAGCCTTTATGCTTCTTTCCTGATGGATAGACAGTTTAGCTTTTCTCTCAATAGCATAGCCCTTTCTCTTCTACACTGCATTGGACATCAAGAAAAAATAGATGATAAAAATTTCACATGAACTAAAGTAATTAGATTCACTCTGTTTTCTCAAAACTATTGTCTTATGAACACAGTACCTGTTAATAACTCTTGGGTTCAGCATCTTTATTTTGTCTTCTGAAACTTTTTTTGCAATAAGAAGGAAATAGCTGGTGTTAGACTTTCTAGTTAGAGCAATACTAAGCAAAGTGTTAGGTAAAACTCATGAGAAGAGATTGGAAGAATGATAGTCATGCTTTGAATAAGCATACACACACACACACACATACACACACACACAGACACATGCACACACATGTGTGAACATTATTAAAAATAATTTTATTTTTCTAAGTATTGGCAGCTAGGTACTATTAAAGGTGCTGGTGTTAAAGCAAGAAGCAATATGCACTTTGTTTTCTTCTGAATTTTACATTCTATAGATGGGAGTGGCACACACAATCAGGGACAAAGGAAAAGGATGATTTCATTACACAACTGTTATGGTAAAACAAGAAAGGGAGTGCGATGATGGAGGGAGAAGAAGCAGAAGTGGTCAATGGAGGAGAGAAGAAGAATATGCAACTTTCAGTGGCCTGAGAGAAGAATTAAAGTGTTTGAAAATCTCTTAGTGAGTCCTTTTAGGCCAAACAAAAAGCTGGGGAGTCAGCTAAAGCATTTAAGGAGGATGAAGCCCTAAATCTATAGTGTACACTGATCATAGATTAGTGAGAGGAGATTGGGCAAGAGTGGGAAGATGGCCTAGCTCTACTGTACCAACCATTCCATTCTGGCCAGGAAGCAGAAAGGAAGCCGTAGATATAAGAAAGAGACAGAGAATTGGCACAGGGCTCTGAGATGGCTTGAGGCACAGTGGACATCTAAAAGCAGCCAGGGTATTCTTTGCTAATGTTGATGTGGAGGGGCAAACAGACAGAGTGTTTGAGGGATATCTCACTTCTGCAACAGCATCAGCTCTATGTTAAGCATATCGATTCATTTCAGTATCACATTTTTTTCCTGTTCAGTGTGCATTCACATTGCCAGTGCTGTCAAGAGTTAATGGCAGCGAATACCTTGGAATTCAGTTAGGTTTTTCTACACATAAATTTAAGCTGTGGTTAACTATAGCTATGAATTAGACTCACCCGATGCTTAATGATACAGCTGCCCAGACCCCATTCCAGATGAATTAAATTAGAATCTGTGGGTAGTTGGGCCTAGGGTGATGTGTGTGGATCTGATGCTCACACTACTCCCAGCTGAGAATCATTACCCTCGAGCAGGTGTTCACAACCTTGACTGCACATTAGAATCACTTGGTTAAGCTTCAAAAAATAACCCATGCCCGGGCCTCACCTTGGATCAATTAAATAAGAATCTCTGGGGGCTGGAGACCTGAACATTGATATTTAAAAAACCAAACCAAACAAAAAATAACGAAACAAAATAAGTATCTTAGAAACCCTGCCTGGGGCTACAAAACTAAATGAAGCAAGGCCACTGTCTTCAGAGTTTATGCTCTAACGGGGAATCTGAGTATGTGCAGTGCAGGATGGAATTCAGAATGATGAAAATAAAAAAAGCACAAGAGACTTAGAGAAGAGGCACAGGGTGTGCTGATGGAGGTGAGCAGGTTATTGGGAATTCTCCCTATTGTAGCACTGAAATTCTGAGTTCTGGGGAACCGCTCTGTCTCCTGCAAACCAGAATGATAGGTCTTTTCATAAGGAGCTAGACATTTCTGGGAAGAGTTTGGAATGATAAAAGAAGCTTTATATTCTGCTTCGTCACAAAGGTTTCAGAGTCAGATGAACCATCAACCAAGACGTCTGAAAATGAATGAAGGTAGGACTGGCATCTACTTCGGGCAGTGAGAACCGTGTGGTATAAGTACCAGATGTGAAAGAGTGTGGGAACCGAACTCTGGATTCCTTTGAAAAGCTATGGAAGCGAGTCTTGAAGTGTTCTAGATCGCAAACGGCCTCCCTGATATACTCAAAACCTTGCCTTTTATCTCAAAGGCATCAAGGGATTCTGGGTAATGTTATGGTGGAGAACATAGCTGAGATTTTCTGAGTTTGGAGTTTGTGTTAGAAAGACACAAACTTGGGGAAAGCTCCGAGGTCCTGCACTTATTTCCGGAGAGCTTGCAGACCCAGTCAGGAACTAATTCGTTTAACCCCTCCCACCACACGGGGCTCATTAGAAAAATGTACGGGTCATGCTTGCACAGTGCAGAATTTAGATGAAAGCACTTTTCATTACTTGTGAAAAGGCTTCAGGTGGCGCAGCCTAGGAAGTTGCCTAGTATCCAGACATCAGAATCTGTGAGAGTTTGGAGTCCATTTGGGCTTCACCACATGGTATGAAGAAGTTCATCAACCTGAGTCTTAAAGTAGCAGCTGTACGGAACAGAGCTTGCCCTCTGACTGGGATACTGCTGGTAAGATTAATGAAGTTTAGTTTGAAATGCTTTTGTGCTCTCCGAAGAATTTTCCAACCTAGATGTTTCTTCTATTTTACAAAGTATAATGGGACTACAGAAGAATAAATCATAACCGTTTCCCCAAATTTAATTCCTTGCTGAATATTATGAGCTAGGTCTTAAATGTCCCCCGAAGGTCACGTATTGCAGGCTTAGTCACCTGCCAGAGGTGCTACTGGGAAGTGGATCACTTAAGAGATGAGGCCTGTAAAAGGAAGTTAAAAGAAAATGGAGAAATTGGGACCCTGGCACTGTAGTGTGCTTGCTCCCCAGGTCGCTCCCTTCCCCTACCCCTCCCTCCATCACCCTTTTCTATTTTTCTCTTTGCAGCACCAGACATTATGATATGAGCTGCTCTTTTCTACCACATACTCCACACCAAGATATTTTGCCTCCCCAGTGGTACAAAATTCATACAATCTGGTGACCATGGATCCAAACCTCTAAAATAGACAAAATGACTCCTCTTTCTCTAAGTTGGTTGCTTCTAATATTATTTCACAGAGATACTGGGCTACCCTCATTAGTCCATTATTTCCTTCTTCCCAGTGTTATGCACCAAATTCTCATAGTTTTGGTTAAGTGATAGCATTTTTGCACCGTTATATTATTCCAGTCTTTTTCTTGCACATGCATGCCTGTGCCATGTATGTGTCCGTTTGTGTGTTTATGAAGAAGTGAAAGGATGACATCTGATGTCTTGGAGTCACTCTGCATCTTATTGCTGAGATGGGGTCTATCATTGAACGTGGAACTCAACAGATAGGGCTAGACTGAATGGCTGCTGAGGCACAAGGATCCTCCTGAATTCTCCTCACGAACGCTAGGACTACAAAACTATGCTACCATGCCTAGCTTCTATTGTAGGTCCTGGGAATCTTAGTGCTGGCACTTTGCCCACTAAGCTATCTCCCAGAGCCTACCTGTGTTTTTCCTCTTCTCTATTGACTGATCCACTTAATTAAATGAGTTTATATAATGTTTAACATTGACTTTCATCCATGACTCCCAGCTTTCTATTTTAAAATAACCATTTTATGAACTATGATATCATATATAACAGAAACAATTGTAAACCTTCAATAAATATAAAGCATACTGCAGACATTATTACAAGAAAGTGAGAGAGTCCATATTTGACAGTTTATATGGGAGATTTATTTTTAATTCCTATTTATCCAGCTGTGTATTTGTATCTCTATGGCATACTTTGAGTTGTAGTCCACTACTATGTTATCAATTTTATTAATAATTTTCATAATTTTTCATTTTGACCATGTAAGTATCTTTCTGCTTTTTTCCCCCTATTTCCCTGTTGTTTGTCTCCATTGATCTGTTCTGAAAGGGACTTTCTTATGTAGTAGCAGGAGAATATGGTCTAATATCATCTTCTGTATTTTTTTATATTGGCCCTGATTGCTAAGCACACTAGCTTAAGAGGACATTAGAAAACACGATATACGTGTTGGTATGTCACATTTGTTTGTGGAACTTGTCCTTAGACAGATGAAAATATTAAACGTTAGTGTGCATCTGGGATACTGATTTATTGTTAACTGTGTCTTCCAAGTTTCTCTGAATGCAAATTTTCTCTAGGCTTTTGGATACTGGCACACAGTGATTAAGTTCAGCTGTAAAACTCCCAGTTTTCAGTAGCTGCCACTTAAGTCTGACACTTGATTTCTAGCTTTTTGGTTATTTTTTTCTTAGTTTACATCTTCTGAGTAGACTTTAGAAACTTTTTTTTTAACTTAGCTATGGATTCTAGTTTTGTTCTGCATTGAGGTATCCTTACATTTGTCTTTCTACCACCGGACTTTACTGAGAATAATAAATCCCTACCTTAATCCACTATCACATCATCATTTTTAAAGTACTGTGTGGACTCAAATGAGCACGCAGTAAATATCAGACAAATGAAAGAATCATTAACACATTTGATATTAGAGACTTTGACAAGCTACTGTGGATTGAAAATGGCCTAGTTGGTTTTCATTTTGAGGTCAGAATTGAAGGAAGTACAGAGGAGAGGTGTTGTGTGGAAGTGAGAATGGTTGTCAGGAGTGAACCACCAAACACTTCCCTAGCCAGAAGACCATCAGGCTACATGGGCCTTCCCTACCTTCATGTTCACTATTGAGCCTTCTTTATCTAATGCCTACTTTATCTGTGGCTTACAGTGATTACACATTCACAAAGGTGTTAAACACTATACACCGAATGGAACCCCCATAGAAGAGACCAGCCAGCAGTGTAGACCAATGCCTTTATCTTCTGACATACCATCAAGAGAAATGGAGAGAATCTCCCATTACTAAAGGTGTAATAGCTACCAGAACTGGAGTGGGGATTACATATGTCCCTCCTTTTATTAATGTTTCTTTTTCCTTTCATTCCATTTTCTTTCTCTTTCCTCTCCTTTCCCTCCCCTTCTTCTTATATAGCTTCCTGTCAAACTTTCTCTACTCTTTCCTCCTTATACCCTCATTTCTTTTTTTCCATCATTCGATTTAGTAACATGACACTCAGTAGACTTTCTATTTCCTAACCAGCATGTTGAGGGTTGGAAGTCATTTATCTCCTGTAACAACAATGGAAAATTTAAACAAATGGAAAGGTTAAGATTTCTTCTTAGATTTTTTAGAAAAATTAATCCCCAGATAGTCCTTTGATTCCTAATATTTGAACAGGTGCATAAGAGTCAAAATTGACCAGCATGAACCTCTTTGGGAATAAGTGCCAGGAACTATAAATGAATAAAATGCTCAAAGGCTCAGAGTGGACAAGTTTAAGAGCCAGAAACTCTAATAGACCCTACTAGAGCATGATCCCCACCCCAAGAACTGGACCAGATCCTCACAGTATCACAGACAAATATATTTTGCCTTCAGTGTAAAGAAGAAAACCATTTTGGTATAAATAACAATATATTATTATTAATAAGACATGCTCTTTGGAGAAGTAAAACGGAGACACTGGGCTTTCCTGGCACCTGTCCTGAAAGAAAAGAAATCCTCAAACCCTGGCCATTACAACTCTTCTGTTCCTCCCAAGATGGAGAGAGAGAAAGCAGCCCCTACAACACTTGCAGCAGAGAGGCAGAGAATCACTGAGGGTGAGCTTGGTCTTGGTGCTGTAAAACTAGTCCCCGTCCAAACATCGTTACACTGTATTAGGAAACACAATTTGGAGACAGAAAAAAACAACGCTAGACTCAGAGACAGATATCCAGCATATACATGCACATACAGTGCATAGAATCTGCACAGCTTCTGGAGCTGTGCACTACTTCTAGCTGTTGCACAGGCAATGCTTTAGAAGATCCTATCTTAAGTGATGTGTCCCGCAGGTCCTAAAGACAGAAGCCACAATTTTGGAGACAGGTGGTGAAAGAATCTTTGAAATGGTATCTGTTAGAGATATGCCATTCAATTTGGAGGGCCTTGAAAATTGGAAGCCATTTAAATATATACTCATGGCAGTTAAATGTAAGTTCACTGAGATTAGGAATTCATTTCATCAGTGTGGGCCATTATACATGTGCTATTAAGGTAGGTGAGGCTTGTAGCTATCTTGTTGGACTGGGTAGATGCATTAACAGTTTCATATTTGCAGAGAATCTTATTGGGTAACAGTTGTTAGCTATCATGGAGCCTGAAAACAGTCACCAGTTTCCTCCACAGTCAAGTTCAAGCTACCTGACCTGGAGAGCAGGCTCCTTTCTGCCTTCTTCCCATATCTGTGAAGGAGATGCTGTACAGCATCTTTACTACTTAGACAACTGAACATAGTCTTGGGGAGGATGAATCTCTTGCTAATAACTGCTCTGATGTCCCTTTGGCATCCAGCCTTTCAGGATAAACAAGAAAATCACACAGCCCATATTCTCTCTGCTTGCTCCTACACCCACTTAAATCAATGGAGCTTTATCTCAAAATTTTTCTTGTTTGACTTCTAATAGTGAAGGTTATCTAATTTGCCTTTTGCCTTCATATGTTCATATTCATATTTTTCCTTTTTAGTATCTAATTTGATATAGGGGAGGTAGTGTCAAAATTTTCTCCCAAAGCTAAGGTCATAATGTCCTCAGGAAATAAGCATTGCCAACTTTTAGCAAGCCCACCTGGTGCCATGACACAGGTAGCTTTCCTGTGCTCTCTAATATCCCTCCCTACCCCTGGTCACCCCATGTCCTTTTGATACCATCCTAACCTCTCTACTTTTCTTTGGGACTAACAAGATTTTGTCTCCGCCGTTAAGAACCCTCTAGCTTGTCCATATCAAAGATACATAGGTAGCTTTCATATTATCTCCTGTATCACCCCCTCTTAATTCTGGTTGCCTAGAAATAGTTTGCACCAGATCCAGCCTCTTCATAGCATCTAGTGCCCTGACATACTTTGTGGAATCCACCTGACCCTATCTGGCTTTCAGCATTTGTGATCTCCACACTGACTCCTAGTCCCACAACTAGGACCCAGCCCCAGACTGATGAAACATACCTATACCTTTTCCCAAACTCCAAGTTCAAACCAGTTGGCAATGTCCCTGGCACAAACTCAGCTTTCTATGTCCAAATCAGGCATATGACCAACAGTAGAATTCCACAAGCCCTGGTCACATTGCAAAAACAATAGGAAATGTTAAGACCTCATTTCATCCTACTACATCCACAAATCCTATGGAAATATTCTCCAATAATTCAAGAAGTTTAAAGAACACATAAAGAAACACCTCAAGGAACTTAAAGAGAATAAACTACCAAGTGATATTAAAAACACAAGCATATGGAGAAACGAAATGATCGGGAAGCCCTCAATGTCTACACTTAAACACTGAGACATGGTGAGCCGCTGAGTTGATGCAGATAAAGATTACATATAGGTTTGGTGTTGGATGAAGATGTCTTTTCAAGGAAAGGTGCTGAGTTCCTGAGCAAGAGTTTGTCAGTTAAGAGGAGAGGTATGTAGGAATTAGGATATCTAAGGAAACCCCAAATGCTTTCTGACTTTCCAAAAACAATTTCCCATAGCAGAGTTGTCCTTTGAGGAGAGTGAACTGAAGGAAAAAATAAAGAACTGTATGTGGAGTGCTTCTCTCTCTCTCTCTGTCTGTCTCTCTCTCTCTCTGTGTATATGTGTGTGTACGCATGTGCATGTGTGTGTGTGTGCATTTGTGTCTGTGTGTGTGTGTGTTTTCTATTCTGATAAAGTGTCAGAGGCAAATGAATTCATTCTTGTTTTTTTTGAACGTATATTTAATTTGCAGCATCTTTGTGATGAGAAAGGTGTCATGGAGAATTATTAGGATATTGGAGTCAATATAATAGTCAATATTTTGAAAGGTCTCTCTTCTGAGGACAAGCACGGGGAAACATAAAGTCTCAGAGAAAGCCAGAGAAATATCCTTGGGAGTTAAATTGTTTAACTAGTTTACCTACCACACCTGTCTTTAGGGTTTAGCGTAGTGACTCAGATTTCTCTAACTAGATAGTTAAAAAAAGTGGTTATAAACATAGCCAAAACCAAGAAGACAGACTGCCTCAACAAAGTTAAGTGGTGCCATGAAGAAAGTCCAGACAAGAATATCACTAACCCTGGCTTCCCAATGTCCTCAAAGCACCAATTACCCAAGGTGAGAGTGGCAGAAAGTTAGGAGTTTCCTATTAACAACTTAGAGCAAAGCTCAGTCCCCTTCATACATTTTCATTCCATCCAGGGCTCTGTCTTGCAGATGGAGGACTGGGCGATTCTTTTCCCTGTTAGGATTGAAGACCTGATTTCGAAACACTACAATAAAACTAACTCAAATTCCCAAGGCACAGAATGCAAGAGCAGACATTATTTCTTCTTCAATACAGCGGAGATTTTCTATAAATTTAGCTTCTGATTAGAAAACTTCTTACATTGGAAAATTTGAGCAATGAAATTTCAGTAATAAGCCAAATACAGGTCTGCTTGAGGTCGAATGAAATTTAGATGAAAACTCCAGGATTATCAAAAAGAATGTACAGACCTTCAAGTTTCTGTTCATTCAAGGTCAACGGGTTGGATTCTTTCATTTTTGATTTTTACAGCAGCACATAATTTCTGTTTCCATTTGGCTCTCTGCATTATTTTTTGGAGCAATAAATTTTGCTTGCAAACTAAACTTTACTTGCAATCAAGTTGTTGAGCTTGCCTGTCTGAATATTATAACGCCTATCATTTTAGTGAGCTATTGATTATAAGAAAATCAATAGAAAAATAGAAAATTAAGACATATCTAATAGTCTTCTGGTAAAATTTCTACCAGGTTACTCTAATGTAATTACTTAAGTGAGAATGAGGGAAACTTAGGCATGAGGACTGGGGCAATAGTGACCAGTTCCCATTTAACTCATCTTCCTCCATTGTACAAGAGCATGTCCCTTCAGCACCTACTTCCACATGTATTTTCCCAATGATTTCATAATTCTCATTATTTCAGGGGCTGGGAAATCAGAACTATACCATCCCTCATCTTTTCATTGTATGTTGTTTTGCATTCTGACATCATTATGGTGTCATTAGTACTCAGTGTTTATAATAAGACTGAAAATTGCTTAAGGGCAGTAATAGCATTAGAAGCTTGCGTTTCTCTATTGCCCACCTGACAGGAGTTTTTAATAAAAAATTAGTACAAGACATATTAGTCAGAGGAGCCAGTTGTTGGTGACTTCTACTTTTCAGTGAAGGAAATTCCCCTATTTTGTGCCTTTAGGAGAGAGTTAGCACAAACTTGTAGGAACTAGTGGGAAACCTTAAAAAAGTTCTTACCCTCTAAGATTTTCCTAAAATATGTGCTCTCTTCACAATAACAGTTGTGAGAGACTTACCCTTTACATAGGCCATATTGACTAAAGGGAAGGGCTCCCCAGAAGGGATTTATGGCTGAAAGCTCCCTTAATTATAGGCTAGTATAATAAGTCCTTCTAGTGTCTTAATGATTGGGGAATTAAGAAGTTCCTTAATAGAAATTGACAGGATCCATTGTCATTGAAAAAAAAAAAAAAGGTTCTGTTATGGTCTGGAGTACCCTGCCAACCATCCCAGGATTTAAGGTTCCCTAAAGGCTCATTAACATCTCAGACCATAAGGTCTCCAAAGGAGACACTAATGGCCCACCTCGTTATGATCTGAGGATAATGACGGTGTGACATCCGTCTCCACTGAGAAGATAATGGCTTTGTAAAAACTGTTATGATGTCAGCAGAAGAAGAAATCTCATTTGCACTTTATAATCTTTGGTTTCTAATATGCCATAGTTTCTAAATTATACTGGAATTATTTTACAAATCAGGCTTAATAGAGGCAATGCAATATGTTCTGAAAAACCAAAATAGTCTCTTAAAACAGCTGTTAGCATCCTTATGGCTGTGCATCAATGAATGGTAAGATTAGTAATGTTCTCACAGACCTGAAATACATATGAGTAATGGAACAAGAGTCAAAAGCTTAACTTTCTCTTGATTTACATATTCATTTACTCCTAGGAGTATGGAGTCTTGTTTTTAGACTGTGTCAAAATAAAGGAAAGCACCCATTTTAATAAAAATACTGATTGGATTGAGTTCCAGTTTCTAGTGAGTACTTACTCTCCGTCATTTCCTACGCTAAGTAATTTTCATCCAAAAAAAAGAAAAAGTATGAAATGGTCAAACCCGCTCACTGTAGAGATGAGACAAGGATGCGCAGAGTGGCTGAGGATGCCATCCACATCAGCCAGTCCAGTGTGTATAGCCAAGAGAGATCCCCATCCTATCAGCCTAACTCTAAATTCATGCCATAGGAAAGGTGACAGATTTCATTCCTAGGACAAATAGGTTAATGCTTGGTTGACAAATAGCTGTATGAACTTGAGCAATTTATTTTACTTCTGGGCATTTTGAACTTGAAGTGATCCTTCAGTTTCATCATTTTAATTGGCAAGGAATCCCCACTATCAAGGAAGGGACCCGAGTGTCTACCTTATTCTCACAGTCATCATGACCAATGCGCACTGGTTCTGAGATGATCATCTTCTCATCAGTTTGGACAAATCATTTTCCCCTTTGATACTCAGTAGTTGATTTAAAAATAACAATGCCACTTATAAAAAGCATATGGAGGAAGAGCATCTCCCATTACTGTTTAAGTGTGTAAAACATGCTCAAACCATTTTCCAATCAATTTATATTTGGCTTTAAACAAGGGAGAAATGGAGATGAGCATAAAGAAAAATCTATTAGTCAGTGTTAGTACTGCTTTTTATAGCTTTAAGCATTTTCCTGCCTATAAACATAAGAAAGAAAATTAGCATTTTAAGGAGATTTCTCTATTGGATTATATTTAATAGTAAACTACCACAAAACAGAGAGTTATACAATAATAATTAAAAAATAAAATCAAATCGGTAGATAACTGTTTCAACCATGAAGCCTTGCTAGCTAGTGGAACTCCAGCTGCAATGCCCAATTTCTCCCACTAGAGGGTGAATTGTTCCTGGTGAAGAAAACAGTGTTTGGGGAGGGGGACAGAAAAAGCTAATAACTTATATCATAAACTCCCTAAATATATTCAGAGTAACTGTGTACCCCAATAGTTATACTCAATAGGTATCTACAGGACATTCTGAATATCCAGTTCCAGTGGAGATTTAGCCAATTATTACATGGTAAGACATAGATTTTATCCAGAAAGAACCTGACCATGTAACAAGGATGTAACTGTATGGTATCTCAGTTGTATGAGCATGGATTAAGACACAGCTTCCAGAAGCTTGAAATCTATGAATATTTTAGGAGCATGCTCCAAACCTTTATGGTCTCTAGAATTTGTCTTGCATCAGAGCAGTCATTCTGTTTTATACAATGCATGATAATTAGAAAGCAATCAGCTCATGCATAAATACACTGTGCTTCTTCAATTTTTAAAAGGAAATGGAATATATGGTTGGCAAGGTATCCTTAGCTGTTGGTCTCCTGTATGTTCTTCTGAGCTACAGTGACTTTGATATCTCTGAATGCTGCAGGCTACATATAAGGTTAGAAGAGTGCTGTGCAAAAGGTTGGCTATGATTTCCCTGCATCTTGTCAACCCAAGTTTTGTTTTGTATTGTTTTTTTTTTATTTTAAAGCCAAAAGCTAGTGGCTGATGTGGCAAAAGTGTGATGTATCAGGCAAAGAATCTCCCTCTATTTGTAGTCCTGGGTTTCACCTAGGCTTGGTGTACACAGAATGTACATACCAGTTTGACAATCCACTTAGGAAAGAGGTACAAGATAGGAACTGAAAGAATACAGATAGTTCAAAAGAGGCATATTATTAATAAAAATAAAATGCCATTCAAATATTGGTTCCAATAAGTGCCAAACTTTCCAAATTTTCCAGCAAATCCTATCTCAAGGAGGTTTCATAGAAGACTATATAATCTAAATTATACTGATAAATGGCCATACCTGGTTTTACTTGTTGAAAGTAGACTCCAAGAAAGGAGTTCCCTCTTGTGCCAGACTCATGAATGTTTAAGTGCTCTCTAAAAAGTCTTTTCTGGCACTCCCTAGCTCTGTAACAAAAAGAAAGCAAAACAGTAAACAAGAAGGGCACTTAAAACATCACACACTTTCAAATAGCTAAGGGTAAACCATTTCCAACAGAGGTAATTATTGCTTCATCCATGGTGATAAAGTGCCTACTGTGGGAACAAGGAGCTGGGATCTTGTTCATGAAGAGATGCTTTCTTTCTGGGACTCGCAGTCAATCAGGAATCCTGGATTTCAGTAGGGATTTCCTGTTCTACTGGATGTTGTAAGTGGATGATTTCATGATGTCTTGTTATTTATCAGCTACTTGGTACTGTTTTGGTCTCTTAGTTTTGCTTGTTATATGCTTACCAATCTTACACATTTGAAATTGAAAGCATAGCCATCATGACTCATTCTCCATGTGGAACATGCTATCTGTCCACACACTCTATTGTGGCATGGGACAGTTTCTGATACATCACTGTGACTACCATTCAGTGCTTGGAGTTGCATGGATATTTTCTTACCCATACATATGTAGACACACATGAACACATGTGAAATCAAGCCTCATTAGTCATTATCTCATACTTATGTTTTTGTCTACATATTTGAAACCTTAAATAAATACTTGAGATTGCTACTGGTCATTTGTAGACGGGTGTTAAGGGAGAAAATTGCATCTTCCAAGGATAAGACTTTCCCAGTGGGACCAGAGCCAGGCTACATTCTGCTTTCTTGTTTAAGATACAGACTGCAGAAAACTATACTCTTTGTGGTCTATTAGTGTCACTTACCTTTTTTTTTTTACATTTGCATAAGTTTTTGGTGAAGTTACCATGCAAAATGGTCCATGAGGAAGTGTGGAAGTGCTTTCAGTCATCACTATAACAAAGCTCTGTTTTGCCTTTCCGACAAAATAAGATCTGGAGAAGTAACACGGGCACTGGTGTTCTGGTCTGTGTGAAAGGCATTTGAAGTGTCAAGTTGCTAAGAATGAGCAGTCTCTACGGAAATGGTGTCTATAAGGTTATATCTAGAGGAGATAGGTACACAAGCTGATGGAATGCATAGACATCTTCTCTCAGTGGTGCTGGCACCTTCCAGATGGCTGGGCACCTGGACAGAACTAACCAGGCAGAGAGTGAGAGTGTCACTCAGAAGCAGATCAATTTCACAGAATGGGCAAAGATCTGTAGTTGTCCACCAGCCTCCAAATAGAGAAAGATAAAAGGCAGTTCTCTTCCTCTCCCTGTGTCCTTTCTGTGTTTCTCTCTCCTAGACATGAGACATTTTTAGTTCTCATGACTTTGGCCATCAGAACTTCAGACTCTTAAGCCTCTGGAGGCCAGAACTTAATCCTGACAGTGCTCACATTTTCAGAACTATATCCCAACACTGAGAGGTACACTGTCAACTGCCTAGGTTTTGTTGGAACTGTCACTCTGTAGGATTCCGGCTAATGCACACAGCAAAATTAGTACTGAATAATATGACTTTATATGTGGTTATGTTTACCCAAATGAGTCCAGAAGCTAACAGGAACTTAACCTTGCATCTCACCTAGCAGCAGCTGGTCAGTCGGTACTTATTCATTCACTATTTTCAGAGGAATTCTAGAACATAAGTACAGTAGGTAACAGAAGCTCTGTGCCCCCCCTCCCCATATATGGTGTATATGTGTGTCTAGGAAGACAGGGAAAGATAGGGACAAGGGGGTGAAGGAAGAAAAGAATCATAACTGTGAACACAGACACATCCTCATGAAAGGATATTCATCTCTGCTGACAAAGACAAAGGCGTTTATTTTAATTTTAGCATTAAAATCAAATTTAATTGAAGCAGATCAAATACTCTGTAAATGAATAGAAGGGAGAAAAAAAAACAGACTCTACAACAAAGGCTGATTAGAAACCATTAGCAGCAGTTTGAAATCTATTTCATAGCTGACTTTGAAGGACTGCCCTGAAAGGGGAGCTGTGCAGTATCAGTAAGAAAAGAAAGGGGAATAAATAAGGATACATACATATCTAAATGAAGATTTGTTATTATGATGATTGTTTCTTGAGGTAGCATAATTTTCATGATTTAACTAAAACTTTCAGCCTCCATTTCTTCATTCACTGAGAGGAAGTAATCATATCTGTGCAGTTTCTATCATCAACATAAGTCACATAATGGAATCTTATTTTAACCCCCAATGACATGTAGCCTAGAGGTGGGCTATTGTGCTTGATCTAGTTCATGAATCTGGAGTCCTCATACGCACAGTTGTGGCATGAGAAGATGTTCAAGTATCTTTCCAGCCCTCTTCCTGATACATGGACGTATAGTGAGTTCATCAGTGGACTTGGAACTTCCAGAGTTTTGGGAAATAACTTTCAGCTTTTATAAGTCATCTAGTCTTTTGTAGTTTATCATAAAAGCCTGACTAGACTATGACTCTGATTTCAGAGAAATAAATTTTCTCAGATGCCTCCCTCTCAACTAAGTCAAATTATATATACATTGGATGAAGACATAGAACTCTCAGCTCCTCCTGCACCATGCCTGCCTGGATATTGCCATGCTCCCACCTTGATAATAATGGACTGAACCTCTGAACCTGTAACCCAGCCCCAATTAAATGTTGTTTTTTATAAGACTTGCCTTGGTCATGGTGTCTGTTCACAGCAGTAAAACCCTAACTAAGACATACATCTACATTGTCTTTAATAGCTTTTTGCAGCAGTTAAAAAAAAACCTCGATTCTCCAAATATACCTATTTGAGCAAGGCTCTGAAGCTAAATGGGAACATAATGAGCAGAGGTCTGTGACATAGTCTGTGTGCTGAGAGCACTAGACTGGATGTTGGCAGGCATTTTCCATGAGGGTCCCATCATTCCACTTTCCAGGATGAGATGTCCATATTGCATTTTTCTTCTCTATTTGTATATTTTGTGTTTGTATGTGGAGTATCTATATATGACAGTACACTGGTTCATGTATGGAGGTGAGAGCCTGACACTGAGATTCCTTTCTCAATTGCTTCTCTGCCCGATTTGTTGAGACAGTCTCTCATTGGACATGGAACTTGCTACTTCAGCCAAACTGGCTGCCCAGTGAATCTCTAGGGTTCCTCTAATGTCTACCCTCCCCCCGAGTCCAGGAGTTATAGATGTTCACTGACACACCTTGCATTTGTATGAGGACCGGGGAGCTGAACTGAAGTTGCTTCCTGTGTGGAGCCAATCCCTAGTGCCAACACATTATCCATCTGCTTCTCCAATCCACACTTCCACGGTTGGCCACATTTTTCTCCTGCATCAGATTCTCATGTAGCAGTACCATCTATTTCTGTATCTTTGGGTATTCCGTGTGTCTATCTTAATAATTTTCCTAAGGTGAGGTCTTTAGTCCTCTGTGAATATCTGACAGGTTCAAGGTCTTCAACATATACAAAGCTATGCTTATATTCTAACATTTTAACCTTTCTTTTTCCTCAATGACTATCAACGTCAGGAACTGGATAGCCATCAACTCCCCCAGTCACCATCAATAGACACCTGGAATCCCCAACTTCCCTTATCCGGGAACAGTCCACTTGATTATGACCCACTCTTTCTTCTCCACTCTCTCTATCATGAACTTAGTGCAGATTCGTATTGTTTCATGCACAGATTCCTGCCATATGCTGTTAAGGTCTCTCCAGCTTTTCCTTTCAACATACACAGTCCACTCTGCCACCTTGGTAGTGAGGATCTTCTTGAAACAGCCATCACTCCCAGTCCTGCTCTGCTGAGTTCCATACAATACCTCTTTATGGTCCTTGTAAGAGGAAAAGTCTTCTTGGCTCAGCTCCCAGAGTCCTTTGTTCCTACCCCTCATCTTCCCCTCTAGTCCTCCTTATCATCTGTTCCTTATGCTCAGTCCCCTATTATAACCACTTCTACCTGCTTTCAGCTCTTTAAACATCACATAGTGGCTCTTGCTTCTGAGACAGTGTTTTTGTAATTACTCTTGCTTTGAAACTCCTACTGTTTTCTTTTCTACACAATAACTTCACACTTAAAATGTTCAAATCTTATACATCTAAACTAGAAATCATGAATAAAGCTGTTATCATATGAATCATATATTACAATAGCCTCTCATTCTGGATATGATAATAGATTGTAACATGTTATTTCATAATGGCCTAGTAACATTCTTCATCTTTTTCCTGTTGCTTTAATTATTATTTTATTTCATGTGAATGAAATTTTTCTGCTGTCTGTAAAACATGTAAACAGAGGCCAGGGAAAAGTGTCAGATTTGTTAAAACTGGACAGATGGTTGTGAGCTGCTATGTGGGTGCCAGGAATTGAATCTCAGGCCTCTGAAAGAACATCCAGTACTCTTAACTATTCATATCTCCAGCCCCCCTTGTTTCTTCATTTATTCAGTTTACTCCAAAGCAAATCATGGTATAACCTATTATTATTTGGGTATGAGATGCCTCTCAAAGCCCCATGCGTATTATGTGTGGTTCTTAGCCTTTGGTGGTACTGGGAGGTAGTGTAACTGTAAGATGAATCTCAGGGGGACTTTTAGATCATTGGTAGTATGCCCTTGATGGGGACTATAAAATCCTCATGTTTTCTCTCTTTTTATTTTATATCCTTATCGCCAGGTGTGAAGAGTTTTCTGTACCATATTTTCACTGTCATGATGAATTTAGTTACTCCCATAAGCCCAAAGCTATGGGTCCACCCCGCCATGGACTAAAACTCCCAAGACTATGAGTCAAAATAAACTTTTACTCTGCATGGTTGATTAGCTAGGGTATTTTGTTACAGTAATGGGAAGCTGACAAACATGGAAGGATTCAAGAACAAATACTTTGTTAGAGAACTGCATCCAAGAAACTCAATGGAGAAATGACTCAGAGAAGAGAAAAACTGCCTACAGAGTGCATACCATCAGAAACATTGACAATATTGGCAGCTGGAACATAAATGTGCTACCCAGACCTGGAAATCAATGTTGAACATGCGCCTCAGAGTTATTCTAACTGGAGGGTGAGGTAGCTAGGCCATTTCCAGAGAGGTGCCCGTTAGTCACTGGCTAGCTGTGGCTAATGGGCTGTGGAACTGCTGGTAGGTAGGATATAATTCCCAACACATCTTGTCTGCTGTATACACAAAGCTTTATCAAAAAGATGACAATGATAGGTGAATATGTAGACAGAGCAGTAGGTGAATGTAACCACTTCATGCCATTATATAGCAGCCAGCGTGAGAACTAAGACCAACAGATAGAATAGTTAATATTACAGTACTGAGTTCACCAATGTAGAAAAGAGAATAAGTCATAGTCACACACTCCTTTCTTTATATCATCTTCTTAGTGCTCTTCCCCTCTGCATGGGATTTAATGATGCAGGGTGGGTTGTAAGTAGAGGTAAATACAGAAGAAGAAGGAGGGAGGGGAGATGAAAAAATATTAAGGCTACTTGCAAAAACCATATTATTTTATATTTGCTTAAAATCACACACACAGAGACCCTCTCTCTCTCTCTCTCTCTCTCTCTCTCTCTCTCACACACACACACACACACATGTACATTTATGTGTGTAGTTTAAATTAAATTATGCCACTTGGGATGATAATGCTTCCCCCAAGAGCCATGTACTAACAGAAACCTCAGTACCAAGCATGAGAAACATCCTTTTCAGTTATTGGTAGAATTGTTTATTCAAATGACCCCTGAAACAATATAGCCCTTTGCTGTTGCCCCTGGTTACCTTCCAGAAGTTAAGGTTAAGTCTCTATTTTTCAAGATACCACAGAATTTGGTAACAAGACTCGGAGGAATTGAGAAGAATATGACCCAAAAGCATCCTGGGAGACTAGCTTCCATGGTACTGAATGATATACTATACAAGGTACAAAGGAAAGAAATCCTGCAGTAGTCATACCCAGCTGTGACACCTAAGAGCTACAAAATGATCAGTATAGCAAGCCATCCCTAAAGGTGTAATAGTGTGGCCTTTATATCTGGGCCCTAACATACAGCTATCTAATTAGATGTAGGCCCTGCTTAACATGAGCAAAATCTCCTGCTACTATAAGCCTAGCCAATAATCTACAGCTAGTGAGGTCATAGATCTCAAACGAAAGCCTACTACTGCCATTTTCCTAAACCACTCTAATGCCTAACTCTATTCTAACTACTTATCCTTATACCTGAAGATAAGCTCTCACTCCTTACTCAAATGTCTCTCTCTCTCTCTCTCTCTCTCTCTCTCTCTCTCTCTCTCTCTCTCTCTCATTCTTGCCCTTTTGCTCTTTTACTCTCTTTAAATTAGCAGATTTAGAACAATACAGAAAGCCACAACTACTCAAAATGCAAACAGAAACTGATTTTGAGATGTTCAGCCCCATCTGTAAACTAACTAAACTAACTTTAAATGTGGGCAGACCATTTCTTCCTTTGTGTCTTGCATAGTACCTTTCAGCACCATGAAAGCTACTCTTCCAGAAGGTTTTTGGGTCATATCATGCTCAATACGTCCAAGTACTGTTACCAAATTCTGTGGTAGCTTCAGCAATAGAGACTTGCCTCAACTTGTAAAAGGCAAGCAAGGGCAAGCTATAACACGTACCTTTCACCTATGGCTCAGAAAACATAGAAGAAGGACTGCAAAGTCTGCGAGACCCAGAGACCCAGGAACAATGCTTTAAGAGCATGGCTTCTATATATGAGAAGTGGGGCTACATCCATGGAATCTCAACAATGTGGTTGAGACTGAACAAAGACAATGCCAGTTGATAAGCCAATGTAGATAGAGAATTGCATGGGGAAATCCACTAAGAGATGAAGAGCTAGTCTTCACCAGAGATGAGCATACTCAGTAATTATCCAATCCCAAGCACTATTTATCCCTTCAAATATGTACACATAAGCAACACCAAATGAATTCCGAGGGTCACATGTATATGTTAATTTGAGCATGTGTGTATGTATGTAAAAACAATAATAATAAAATAATAAGAAGGCAAGAGTTTGAAAGGGAGTTGTGGGAGCAATACAAGGATTTAAAGGAAGAAGAGGGAGGAGAAAATGATGTAATTGTTTTTTTAATTATATAAAAATTGCTAATGTAGTTTAGTCTTGGATATTAATGTCACTGGATGTAACATCGTCTCATAGGAAAGTCCTTGAGCACACCAGTGAGCATTTTTTTTGATCAGCTTATTTGAAGTAAGAAGACGCACTCTAAATGTGGGCTGTACATTCATGTGGTAGCCATGTACAGAGGAGTCTCAAACGTGCCTTTTGCTTTTCCTGCCTGCCTTGTTCTCTTTAGTAGCTCACCAGCCTCCATTGCTGTCATCAGATCTCTTTGTTGACATCAGAATCTACCTTCTTCCTACTTCCAAAATGGAGTAAAGACTAGCAACTCTTCAGGCAGTCAGCCTCAGGTTGGAACTGCTTAGTTACTATTGAAGCTATTGAGTTCTCATCTCTCACTTGAAAGATGGCCATTGTTGGGCTACCAAGACCATAGGATGTAAGCTGATCTAACAAACCCTCTGTAATTACACATTCAATATAAAGGTTCTGTTCCCACAAAGATCCCTGACAAATACAGGCTGACTATGAGTCCTTAATCCCCCTCTTCCACTAGTCAGCCACTCATTTATCACTTCAGATAGGAGAGAGGTTGAAAACAAAGAAGGCAATGACAAGTTGACAATTATCAAACAGGTAAACTGAAATTTTAGAAATATTAACAATTGCCTGGAAAATTTAAATGTAACTAGAGTATGCACAAAAGATTGTATGTGCTTTCTGCAGATGACATAATCTCCAATTATATCATAACCATCTCTGTATTTGTATCTGAGCACACATGTATTGATATGGGCATGTAAATTTTCATGGCAGAATAGTCAGATAATTACCTTTAAGGAATTCATAAGAAACAAATACTCTGCCTCAGCAATGCATTGCTTTTATCTTTCCGTAGTTTTAAAATGGCCATAAACATTTTTTTTTCTGGGATGAATTGTTTCTGAGGAATGAACCAGAACAGAGTAAAAGCAACATCTAAAAGGATGCCCAAATCCTTGGGGTCCATGGCTTCCTTGGTTGCAAGGCAAATGAAAACCGATTTTTCCTGACCTCATTTTCCTTGGAATGGGATGGTTATGAGTGATTTCCACTTTGGGAAGAGATCTAAGGCTCAATAATTGTTAATCTCAATTGTCAACTTGGCAGAATGAGAATCTCTTCTAAGCGAGTCTCAATGAGGAGTAATTGAAAGTCTCAATTAGCTTAATGGAGAAGGAAAGACCCACCCTAAGTGTGGGAGGCACCAGTTCCTAGGCTGGGTCTCAGAATGAATTAAAAGAAGAGAAGGAGATAGATACTTACTCCTCTGAGCTGATTTTGAACACACTGTGACCAGCTGCTTCCAGTTCCAGCTGCCTTGACTTCCCTGCCACGATGAACTTTACCTCGAACACTGAGCTACAACAATAAGCCCTTTATCTCTCAAGGTGCTTTTACCAGAGGAATTCTAACAGGAAACAAACCTCAAAACTAAGACAGGTTCTTACCAGATTTGAAGCTGCTATACCCTGACTTGAAACGAGCTGCAAGGCAGAGTGTTGCCATGAATGTTCTTTAATTTCGTTTGTTTCAGATGAGCTCTGGGATAGTTTAGTATTTGTCTTTTAAAAGAATTCTTGTGTTTTTCATGTTGATGACTAAAAGTCACTCATTGATATTCCAAACAGGACATTCGTTAAGCTTTCATTTCACAATATGACCCTTCCCACACTATTAGTCAGAAACTAAGACTTAAATAAATAGAAGTTACTGTTTGTCTCAAGGATTAAAGGAGAACAAGTTTGTTATTGTCAAATAGTTTCACAATGAATATTAGAAGGCCATGTATAGGCTTTATAATAGAACAGAGCAAATTCAATTTTACAAGTTAAGGTTTTGGAAGACAAAGTACTATATGTAAAATATAAGGGGAAAAGGTATACATATTAATTCATGATTCCCTAAGTGCACATGTATGTAGTATAATACATATACAGTTACAATGCTTTTTAGTCTCAAGCATGGTTCATATGGTTTCTCTTCTTTAATGTTTGAAATTTTGGATCAAATTTTAGATCATAAAATCAATAGATGGTAAATTTAGAAAAATTCTTGTTTGCTGATGGCTTTTTGTCTATTAAGATGAAATTTTCATTATGTAATAAGTTCACAGGCTTTTACATTGCTTAGCATAGTGAGTTGAAGGCAATATAAAAATGAAACGGGATTAGACCCGGAGAAAATAGCATATAGATGATGTGAAATGCTGAAACATACGAGATTAGAGTAAAACTCTGTTGCTATGCTTATTCACTTATTTAACTCACATTATAGAGGTGCAGAATTTTCTTTTGGTTAAGATCTAATCCCATGCATGGCTTGCCTACTCAGATTGTGTCCTGGAGACTGCATTCTTAGAAGTGTTCATACCGACTGTGATTTAATTCACAGGTGGTACCTTTATCAGGCCATATGTGTTTCTGGTCAGTAAGCCCCGTCATTAGAAACTGATGATAACTCTTTCTGTTCCTTTGGCAAAGCAGAACCCTGAATTGGGATAAGAAACTAAGAGGAACATTAGGACTGATGGCTGCTTAGAATTCTAATTCTTCCCTTGAGGCTCAGAATTCTATTTAAACTTTGAAAGAGAAAAACATTTAGGCCAAATTCTGAAGCAGCAACATTCCTGTTCGGTCATGCTCCTCAACCATCTCTCTTAGGCAAAATCATGCATAGCTCTGCTTTGGGAATTTTTTGGTAATTGTCTATGCGAAGTACCAAGACATATCACCATCGTCTTCTAAGAAAAGTAAGTGTCCTCTTTACTTATTCTAAAATGTTCTGCACTTCTACACAAACAGACGCACATTAGTAAGTATCTATAGGGCTTTTCTTGTTCCTAGAGTGCATATAGACTCTGCTCATCTTCTTACAGCCCATGTTTTATGCTTAAAACAGAGGTAAATTATTTTTAAAGGGCTATTTTTGATTAAATATGTGGACAAGTTTTTTTTTGTTGTTGTTTTTTGGTTTTTTTTTTTTGAGTTTATGAATAAGTGAGTTCAGAAGAAGTTATTGGGTCCTCTAAATGTAGAATTGCAGGTGGTAATAAGTAAGTTGATGTGGTAACTGGGAACCAAACTAAGATCTTCTGCAAAGCACAAAACTCCTAAGCCATCTCTCCAACTTCTAAGTTAATCTGTTGGATAAATATGGCACTCTTTTTTTTCACTCAAAAAAGGAAAGAGAGAGAGGGAGAGAGAGAGAGAGAGAGAGAGAGAGAGAGAGAGAGAGAGAGAGAGAGAGAGAGAGAAATCTCATTAGAAAGTAGTCATTTAATGTTTAAACATTTTAATATCAGATTTTAAAATGAAGTCATTTATTCTGGGTTTAAGTATACTATACAATTGGAAATAAAATTACAAGACAAGACCACAAGGAAATTCATTGATCCAGTGATTGCACATGTATAGGTAGATTCATAATTACCACAGTTGGATTTTTGCAAATTTTCTCTATTGACTATCACATGATAGTTCACTTCTTATAAAGACGGCATTCAAAGGATTAGAAACTACCAAATGCTTGCTAACAAGAAAATGGAGAAATAATTAATTAATTATGTATGTTTATGTAAAGTAACATTAACCACAAAACAAAGAAACTCAGCTAGCAACAACATGAATGGATCTTAAAAAATAAGATACTTAAAAAGCAATAACAACAAGCTAGTCCCAGAAAACCATATGCTGAAAACACACCCCTAAACAGATAGATGAGAGATTGGCTATAGTCTTTAATTGAGTGTGTGAGGAAAAGGAAGTTGGAGAGGATAGGAAGTATTCTAATTACCAGATAGTTGGCATATTCATAGATTTTCAGTATGTTGTTTGTATACTTAGAGGATTAAATGAGTGTGTGAATAATGAATAAGCAAGCAAATAGATGCACATATAAATAACATATAAGGATCATGTATAGGCTACTTAATACTAAACAAGTTTTGTGATTAACCTGATTCTATGTGCCTGAGATCCACTAAAATATATTAGACTACATTATAAGAAACCTCACTTGCCTCAAGACCCAGCTATACCACTCCTGGGCGTATACCCCAAAGAGGCTCCAAAATCCCACACAGACAATTGCTCAACTATGTTCATATCAGCTTTATTCATAATAGCCAGAAACTGTAACCAACCTAGATGTCCCTCAACTGAAGAATAGATAAAGAAAATGTGGTACATCCACACAATGCAATAGTATTCCACTAATAAAAACAAAGACATTATGCATTTTCCAGGCAAATGGGTGGAACCTGAGAAAAATCATTCTGAGTGATAATGCAGTCCCAAAAGGACATGCAAGGTATGTACTCACTTATACGTGGATATTAGCCAGAAAATACAGGTACCATGTTACAGTCCACAGACCCAATGGAGATAAGAAGGACAGCCCAACCAAGGATGCTTGAATCTCACTTAGAAGGGGAAATAAAATAATCATAAGAGGCAGATGGAGGAAGAGAACTGGGAAGGAGGACTGATTTGGGTTTTTAGGATCAGGTGTGGGGAAGAACAGGAGAGATGAACAGATGGCCATGAAAATTAATGGAAATGTGCAACTGATGGAGGTGAGGTCAGGAGCATCTCCAAGACGAGACAGAGACCTGGGATAAGGGGTACCTAAGCATCATTGAGGTAACCCTAGTTGTGTTCAGTACATTGGAGATATGGAACCCAAAGAAGCTACCTCCTGTAGCCATCAGGAACCCCAATGGAGTGATACAAGCACCAACCTACCCACAAAATTTTAAACCTCAAATCTATCCTGTCTACAAGAAATGCAGTCACAGGGGGTGGAGCAGAAACTACTCAGTGTCAACCTCAGAAGTTAACCAATAACCAGCCCAATTTGAGACCCATGTCATGGACAAGCACCAATCCCTAACACTATTAATGATACTCTGTAATGCTTCCAGACAGGAATAAGTTGTCCTCTGAGAGACTCCACCCAGCAGCTGAATGAGACAGATACAGACACCCACAGCCAAAGAGTGGATAGAGCTTGGGGACTCTTATGGAAGAATAGGAGGAAGGATTGCAGGGCCCAAAGGTGATAGGAACTCCACAGAAAGACAAACATAACCTGGACCCTTGAAGCTCTCAGAGTCTGTACTTCCAATCAAAGAACCTATACAGACTGAACCTAGGCCTCCTTGCTTATGTGTAGCAGATGTGTACCTTGGTCTTCTGTGGGCACTGAACCACTAGAACAACCAGAGCAACGAAAAGTTGTTCCCAGTATGTGTGATATGTTGTTCTAGCTGGTCTACCTTGTCTGGCCTTAATGAGAGAGGAAGCAACTACCCTTGCAGAGACTTGAAGTTCCAAGGTGGAACGACCAGGGAGGGCCCAACCAGCTCAGAGGAGAAGGGTGGAGGTAGAGGAAGGGTTGTGGGAGCAGATGACAGGGAGGGAGGCAGTGAACAGGATGTAGAGTGAATACGTTAAAAAAATTTAAAAAAGACTAAATTGACAGGATATGATTATCCTCCTGTTGAAAAATAAGAATAGATCCTAGTCTGGTGCTCAGTGGTTACAAAATGAGCATTTTGAAACAATGCTACTGTACTCTTTCATGTTGTTCATTCATTTGTTCATTCATCCATTTGATATTACTTCATGCTCAAAATATTTAATCAGAAGCTACTACGCATTATCTCCAAGGTAAAACATTGAAAATATTATCAACTAAATCATAAGCAAGGCTCAATTCTGGAATAGAAAGAAACCAATAGTTACTAGTATATTAACTGTTACTAAAACTGAAGCCAACCATGTGTGCTCTTGGTAGGTTCTATGTGTTAGAAAAAGTAACTCAGGGAACAAAATGATCTCTGTGTTTCTGGTAACTGAGCCAAGCTCTGAAGAGTGCATAGGCTGTGTCTAAGTGAGAAGAAAGATGGAAAGTAAACATACAGAATGGTAAGCCATGAATGGGGAACAATGTACCAGTGAAAACCTCAGCTAAGTCCTGTGTTGCTGGAGATACAGTTAGGAGCTAGAGAATATCCTGCAGAAGTAGGGAGAGTGCATGCTGATGGATGCCTTTTAAATTATGACATCAGAGCAGTGTCCCTGGAGAGGTGTCCTTCTATTGGGATTTTGCTGCAGGAATATGCCAATAATGAGCTAATACTTTGTTAGGTTGTGAGGTGGTAGCCTATGCGTGTGCATGTAGGTGAATGTGTAGAGACTAGAAGATGTTGGCAGAAGTTTTCCTCTATCCGTCCACACTTTGTATTTTGACACAGGGTCTCTCAGTGAACTTGAAGCTCCTTGTTTCAGTTAGACAAAACCACTATGATCGACTTGTCTCTTCCCTCCCAGCACTTAGTTTACAGAGCATCTCGACCCTGAGAACTTTTACAGGGCTACTGGAGATAAAAACTGAAGATGAAAATCAGTGCCTGGGCACTGAGTTATTTCCCTAACCCCAATTTGTACATATAAAAAAATATGTTGTCTCAGAGGCAGGTGAAAATTAGAGACTGGCCAGGGATAGAGATAGAGAGACCTATTAAGGGTCCACTTCAATTTCAATACTGAATGCACAAGATGATGGCATTATTGATTTAAATATCTAAACTAGAGAAAACTCAGCGAGATGTGCACTAAAGACCCCTTACATCTAGGTTGGTGTGCCCATCCCCTGTCCATGTGTTCACATATTGACATCCTAGTATGATGGCATTAGAAAATAAATTAGGTTGTTTTGATCCAACTGCCAGAAATGAGGTCATGGCAATTACAGAACAAGTCATAGAGAGCGCCTCTGCGCATTCAACTATGTGAGGGTATAGGATGGAGAATCAGAGAGTAGATCTTATGAGACATTACATGTACTGGTGCCTTTGTAACAGAAATTTATTCCTGTTGTTTATAGGCTACTAGTCCATGGTGCTCTGTTCTAGAAACTTGAATGGATGAAGAAATAAGGTTATATAGAACTTTGTTTTTCATTAAGATTCTTCTTTACATTTGTCATGTTCTGGTTGTCTTTTTCTAATATATTTCTTATTTTTGTGCTTCAGACTAAGATGTCACGAATAGTCCCAAATTCACTAATATAAGCTTCCAAAAGCTTCATTACAGTTTCTGTGTAAATGTGCCTATATGATGTCTTTCCTGGATATTATCACGTAAGTAATGTTTTTACCAGGGTTCTTTCAGTGTGTGTGTGTGTGTGTGCTCATATCCCATCCATGCAAGCATTTTGATTAGCTTGATCTTTTGAACATATGGTGCTTACAATCACATTGTCTGTTCATAGGTGAAACGGGCCCAGTCATACTCAGCAAATATTCTATCACTGTACGTGTCCATTACTTCTATAACATGCAGTCTTTGAGATTCGTCCTCCTTGATGATCCCTTTGCTTTAGAGGAAAGTATATAGTATTAAGTGTCCTATTTAGAGCTCACAGGACATGTTTTTAACGAGATGCAGAGCAAAGCCTCTTGCTTGTGATCATATTGCTTCTGTTATGTTGATGACTGCTACATTTATAGGGATTTTCTTGTTTCTCTAAGCACACATATTGCAAATTTCCTATCAATCTGAGTCTTCCAATGCTCATTGGCAATGACAGGTCTAACCTTCATATCCTCTCATTTTGATTTTACTATGTTTTGTTTTGTCCTGAATCCAAAACTGTATTTAGATCCCTACCTCTATTAGTCACAGCTCACCTCTTACATGGTTTTAAGGTTATCTGAATGGAGGCCCTAAAAAGCTTTAGGTACTTAAGTCCCACCAGCCATTGTGGATTAGAATTTAGGCATGCCTCTAGTCCTAATCATGATCTTAGGATCAATTGATCATTTATTAGAAAATATTAAGGGTATCTCTGCATTAAAAGTTAGGTCAAAACAACTTCTCCATCTCCTCCTTCTCCTCCTTCTCCTTCTCCTTCTCCTTCTCCTTTTCCTTTCCTCTCCCCTCCCTCTCCCCTGCCCCTCCCCCCTCCTCCTCTTCCTCCTCCTCCTTTTCCTTCCTCCTCCTCCTCCTCCTCCTCCTCCTCCTCCGCTTCCGCTTCCTCTTCCTCTTCCTCTTCCTCTTCCTCTTCCTCTTCCTCTTCCTCTTCCTCTTCCTCTTCTTCTTCTTCTTCTTCTTCTTCTTCTTCTTCTGTTTAGACCCGTTTTTAATTATCTCAACCATGTCCTCTGTGATGTTGAGCTTCAAACATCCAGATTGTCTTTCAACTTTCTTTCTGGAACTATACTCTTAAACTCTGTTTCTTCAGTAATCACCATCTTACTGTAAGCATGGCCGTGAATGTGTCCACCATCAAAGTGTCAAAACAACTTCTTTATCCCACTATTCTTAGACGTCACAAGTATTGTAGGACTACCAGAAGTAGTGAGAACCACGCAGAAAGTTCTAGCATTGCCAGCAAGGAATAGTCCTGTAGCAAAGTCAAGGTCAACTCACAAGACAAAAGGCAGCAAATAAATGGTGGCAGGTAGCAGGGAGTTCAGCAGTAATATGACAATTTGACGACTTGCCAAGGAAATCACATGAAGTACTTGGGATTCTTCCGGAGGAGCCAATTGGCTTAGATTGCTTGATCTTTTAGATAATGTTAAATAGAAATTCATCCACGAACAAATCAGTATACATAGTTTCTTTCTATATGGGATACTGAGTAGTCCACATACTGCTAGATTTCACTGCAATGATCGAAGTGAAATATGTGTAAATATAAATAAGCACTAGAGGAAAATAGAGGCCAGAGATCTTGTTTGAGTTTGTCTTAGAATAGAGAACATTTTTATTTTGCTCATATTGTGGTAATATAAAGAATTAGATTATCTGCATATTAAGTAACTCAGTGACTTAACTCAACTCCATCTCCTTTTCATGGAAATGAGTCTCATAGCAAGTCTGGAAACTTTTATGGTGGGCTCTTAAACTTCAGCTACTTTTATCAGTTCTTCTAAAGATGCTACATAAGTTGGTGTTCTGCACACAGAGGTGAGAAGAAACTTCATCTTCACAGGTTACGATCTAATAGTTTCTTGGACTCTACTATAGGATTCCTGGCCTCTACTTTCTGAGGGAGACTTCCAGAACAGGAAGCTTCTGTATTCCTACAGCTGCATCGTATGTGATGCCTGATTCCCGGGCATCACTGTAGTGTCCAGAAGGCACTGGCTAGCTCTCTTCTGCTCAGAAGTATCTTGTCTTACCTGGCTGCATTCTGGCCTGTAATCTCATACGATCCCATAGTGGTATGATTAATAGGACTGAGAATGAGGCAAGTAGTAGGCACTGATGAAATGAAATAAAGTGATACAAATAATGACATGATCCTGTAAAAATCAAGGAGAGTAAAGAAATACTGATTTTGATCTAATATTTGGGCAAAACTATCAGCTATTTCAAACTTAAAGAACATTAGAAAGAAGGTTTTTTGTTGTTGTTGTTTTGCTTTTAAAAAGTTAGTTTCCCAACAACCAAGAGGGGATATCTGTAATATTTTAAAGGAATTTGAAGGTAGGTAATATTGTTAGAAAGCCTTACAAAAAAACAAAGTTAAATAACTTTAGAAAGCAATATTAGAATAAATGCCAAAATTGGTCAATGGTTAATCCTTGAACAATAACATTGGGGCATAATTTTCGTTCTCTATTTTAAATTTTTTTAATTTAATATTTTATTTATATTTCAAATGTTATCCCCTTTCATGGATTACCTTACTAAAGCCCCCTATCCCCTACTGCCTATCCCTGCTCACCAAACCACCCACTCACACTTCCCAGACCTGGCATTCCTCTACACTGGGGCATCAAGCCTTCACAGGAACAAGGGCCTCTGCTACATATGCAGCTGGAGCAGAAGGACCAAAGGACCAAAGAGTCCACAATTTGGTCTTGCTTCTTCTTGAGCTTCATGTGGTCTATGAATTGTATCTTGGGTATTCTGAGCTTCTGGGCTAATATCTACCTACCAGTGAGTGCTTATCATGTGTGTTCTTTTGTGATTGGGTTACCTCACTCAGTATGATGTGTTCTCATTTCATCCATTTGCCTAAGAATTTCATGATTCATTTTCTTTTTTTTTTTTTTTTTTTTCAGTAACTGAGAAGTATTCCATTGTGTAAATGTACCTCACTTTCTGTATACTTTCCTCTGTTAAGGGACATTTGGGTTCTTTCCAGCTTCTGGCTGTTACAAATAAGTCTGCTATGAACATAGTGGAGATTCTGTCCTTATTCCATGTAGGAGCAACTTCTTCCAGGAGTGCCATTTCTGGGTTCTCAAGTAGTACTATGTCCAATTTTCTGAGGAACTGCCAAACTGATTTCCAGACTAGTTGCACCAGCTTGCAAAATCACCAGCAATGGAGGAGTGTTCCTCTTTCTCCACGTCCTTGCTAGCATCTGCTGTCACCTGAGTTTTTGATCTTAGCCTTTCTGACTGGTGTGAGGTAGAATCTCAGGGTTGTTTTGTTTTCATTTCCCTGATAACTAAAGATGTTGAACATTTCTTTAGGTACTTCTCAGCCATTCAGTATTCTTTAGTTGAGAATTCTTTGTTTAGCTCCGTACCCCATTTTTAATAGTGTTGTTTGGTTCTCTGGAGTCTACGTTTTTGAGTTCTTTGTATACATTGACTATTAGCCCTCTTTCAGATGTTGGGTTGGTAGAGATCTTTTCCCAATCTGTTGGTTGCCATTTTATCCTGTTGACAGTGTCCTTTGCCTTACAAAAGCTTTGCAATTTTGAGGTCAAATTTGTTGATTCTTGCTATTACAGCATTAGCCATTGCTGTTCTGTTCAGGAGATTTTCCCCTGTGCCCATGTCCATGAGGCTCTTCCCCACTTTCTTTTCTATTAGTTCCAGTATATCTAGTTTTATGTGGAGGTCCTTGATCCACTTGGACTTTAACTTTGTACAAGGAGATAAGAATGGATTGATTTGCATTCTTCTACACGCTAACCACCAGTTGAACCAGCAGTGTTTGTTAAAAATGCTGTCTTTTTTCCACTGGATGGTTTTAGTTCCTTTGTCAAAGATCATGTGACCATAATTGTGTGAGTTTGTTTCTGGGTCTTCAGTTCTATTCCATTGATCTACTTGCCTGTCACTGTACTGATTCCATGCAGTTTTAATATAGCTTGAGGTCAGTGAGGGTGATTCCCCCAGAAGTTCTTTTTTTTTAATTAGGTATTTATTTCATTTACATGTCAAATGCAATCCCAAAAGCCCTCCAAACAGTCCCCCACCCACTCCCCCACCCACCAACTCCCACTTCTTGGCCCTGGTGTTCCCCTGTACTGAGGCAGATAATGTTGCTACGACCAATGCACCTCTCTTTTTACTGATGGCCTCCTAGGCTATCTTCTGATACATATGCAGCTAGAGTCAAGAGCTCTGGGGAGTACTGGTTAGTTCATATTTTTGTTTCACCTATAGGGTTGCAGATCCCCCCAGCACCTTGGGTACTTTCTCTGGCTCCTCCATTGGGGTCCCTGTGATCCATCCAATAGCTGACTGTGAGCATCCACTTCTGTGTTTGTTAGGCCCCGCCATAGTCTCACAAGAGACAGCTATATCAGGTTCCTTTCAGCAAAATCTTGCTAGTGTATGCAATGGTGTCAGCTTTTGGAGGCTGATTATGGAATGGATCCCTGGATATGAAAGTCTCTAGATGGTCCATCCTTTTGTCTCAGCTCCAAACTTTGTCTCTGTAACTCCTTCTATGGGTGTTTAGTTCCCAATTCTAAGAAGGGACAAAGTGTCCACACTGGTCTTCGTTCTTCTTGAGTATCATGTGTTTTGCAAATTGTATCTTATATCTTGGTTATTCTAAGTTTCTGGGCTAATATCCACTTATCAGTGAGTACATGTCATGTGAGTTCTTTTGTGATTGGGTTAACTCACTCAGAAGGATGCCCTCCAGGTCCATCCATTTGCCTAGGAATTTCATAAATTCATCCTTTTTAATAGCTGAGTAGTACTCCATTGTGTAAATGTACCACATTTTCTGTATCCATTCCTCTGTTGAGGGGCATCTGGGTTCTTTCCAGCTTCTGGCTATTATAAATAAGGCTGCTATGAACATAGTGGAGCATGTGTCCTTCTTACCAGTTGGAACATCTTCTGGATATATGCCCAGGAGTGGTATTGTGGGATCCTCCAGTAGTACTATGTCCAATTTTTTGAGGAACCGCCAGACTGATTTCCAGAGTGGTTGTATAAGCTTGCAACCCCACCAACAATGGAGGAGTGTTCCTCTTTCTCCACATCCTCTCCAGCATTTGCTGTCACCTGAATTTTTGATCTTAGCCTTTCTGACTGGTGTGAGGTGGAATCTCAGGTTGTTTTGACTTGCATTTCCCTGATTGATGTTTAAGGATGCTGAACATTTTTTCAGGTGCTTCTCAGCCATTTGCTATCCTCAGGTGAGAATTCTTTGTTTAGCTCTGAGCCCCATATTTTAATGAGGTTATTTGATTTTCTGGAGTCCACCTTCTTGAGTTATTAGTCCCTTATCTGACTTAGGATAGGTAAAGATCCTTTCCCAATCTGTTGGTGGCCTTTTTGTCTTATTGTTGGTGTCTTTTGCCTTGCAGAAGCTTTGCAGTTTCATGATGTCCCATTTGTCAATTCTCGATCTTAAAGCACAAGCCAGAACTTCAGACCAATTTCCCTTATGAATATCGATGCAAAAATACTATACTACAATTACTCAGAAGTTCTTTTATTGTTGAGAATAGTTTTTGCTATCCTAGGTTTTTGTTATTCCATATGAATTTGCAAATTGCTCTTCTAACTCTGTGAAGAATTGAGTTGGAATTTTAATTAAGTACATGTTGTCATGCACATATATTGTAATCCTTCATTTAATGCTATAATAGTAAGTAATTCTGAAGTCTATCTATTTTTTTACAAAGTGCATGTATGGTGTGTGTATGTGTTTCTATTCTATTCATAACTTTGTGAAACATAATCTTACGTTCTCAAACTGTCTTTTAACTCATTGTTTAATTGAGGGTTGTCCCAAATTTCTGATTCTCCTGTCTATCTGTCAGGTACTTAGATTAACCATGTCTGGTGTGTTCGGCATTTCTGTTGTTTCTCTCATATATATATGTGTGTGTGTGTGTGTGTGTGTGTGTGTGTGTGTGTGTGTATGTTTGCATGTACATATATGTATATGTAATCTATGTCTATGTGTGTGTCTCTGTATATTATATATTCCTGATACAAAATTATATTGTAGCCATTTAATAAAATGTAGTTTATAAACCATTATATAAAATGTAGTTTATAATCATCTTAAATCATATTTAAACTAAATTTTTATTTTTACTGTATAAAGCACAAATATAATACAAAGTGAGTAACCATATTTGATATTGTTGTATGACAGTTACATTTTTAAAATATAGAAAGTTTAGATTTACATGTCTTGTTATTTATGCAAGATCATATGATTATGTAATGAATTTTGATAAAATCTCAATTTAAATAGTTATTCAAGTTGGCATTCTGTTTTTGTGGCGGTCTTCTTTTAGCAGCCTTATTCATAATAGCCAGAAGCTGGAAAGAACCCAAATGCTCCTCAACAGAGGAATGGATACAGAAAATGTGGTACATTTACACAATGGAGTACTACTCAGCTATTAAAAAGAATGAATGTATGAAATTCATAGGCAAATGGATGGACCTGGAGGGCATTATCCTGAGTGAGGTAACCCAATCACAAAGAAACTCACACAATATGTACTCACTGATAAGTGGATATTAGCCCAGAAACTTAGGGTACCCAAGATATAAGATACAATTTGCTAAACGCATGAAACTCAAGAAGAACAAAGACCAAAGTGTTGACACTTTGCCCCTTCTTAGAATTGGGAACAAAACACCCATGGAAGGAGTTACAGAGACAAAGTTTGGAGTTGTGACAAAAGGATGGACCATCTAGAGACTGCCATACCCGGGGATCCATTCCATAATTAGCCTCCAAAAGCTGACACCATTGCATACACTAGCAAGATTTTGCTGAAAGGACCCAGATATTGCTGTCTCTTGTGAGACTATGGCGGGGCCTAACAAACACAGAAGTGGATGCTCACAGTCAGCTATTGGATGGATCACAGGGACCCCAATGGAGGAGCTAGAGAAAGTACCCAAGGAACTAAAGGGATCTGCAACCCTATAGGTGAAACAACAATATGAACTAACCAGTACCCCGGAGCTCTTGACTCTAGCTGCATATGTATCAAAAGATGGCCTAGTCGGCCATCACTGGAAAGAGAGGCCCATTGGACTTGCAAACTTTATATGCCCCAGTACAGGGGAACGCCAGGGCCAAAAAGTGGGAGTGGGTGGGTAGGGGGCTGGGGGGGGGAGGTTATGGGGGACTTTTGGTATAGCATTGGAAATATAAATGAGGAAAATACCTAATAAAAATATTTAAAAAAACAAAAAAACCAAAAAAATAGTTATTCAAATTTATTATACTAAATTTTATATATATAATACATAGAAATATAAAAATTATGTTTCATAGTTGAGAAGTCTTCTCCTCACAAAACAATTTTTGTGCTATAAATCTGAAGTCTTAGTACTTAGAAACGGTAGGAGAAGAACCACTGAGTTTAGTCCAACCTGACATATAACAAACTTGAAACTAATTTTGATTCTACCATCTAAAGTATTCAAACCAAATAAATATTACCAATATTATACATACAAATACAACTTAGAGAACCAGGGACTCAGAATGTTTTTGTATTTAATTTTGAAATAAATGTTTAGTTTAGTTTGGAATCCAATCAACATTTCAGTGCTGTTTTTCATATATTTTTCTATCTCTCAATTTCAGAAGAGTTAGGGTTTTGTTTGTTTGTTTGTTTTTAATGAATTTTAGGCTGTAAGCATGATTCTGTTCTTGCTTGTCAACTTTATAGCATTTGGAACTAACTAAAACCTAAGTGGCTGTACATACCTATGAGCGATTTTTTTTCTTAATTCAATCATTTGAAGTGGAAAAACCCATTTCTCATCTAGATCTTTGAGGTGAGAAAATATGCCTTTAACACAGATCTTTTGAGGTGTAAAGATCCACCATTAACCTGTTCCATATCTTCTGCTGGCAGCATATTTAAAGAACTTGGAATAAGGAATCCTATTCTTTTTGCCTTAATACTGTTGCACTAATAAGTCTATTACTTCATGGAGTGAACAACTCCTGGATTCTTACATCTTTCAGTGGTAGACAGTTCTTGATGGACTGTTCTGGAACAGAGCCAATAAATCATTCCAATCTCTCCTAATCTCCTTCTCCCCTCCCCTCCACCTCCCTCTCTCTCCCCCTCCCCCTCCCAGTCCCTCTCCCTGTCCCTGTCCTTCTCCCCCTCCCTCTCCTCTCCCTTTCCCTCTCCACTCTCCTTTTCCCCTCTCTTTTTTATCTGTTCATCTAAAGAACCCTGGTCAATAGAATAAGTAACCTGTATTCAGATATATTTATGTGGAATTCAGGGCAGTAGTATTTTTTTTTTTTTTTTTTTTTGGTCTGGGAGTTGTGAATTCCACATCAGCTTCCAAGGAAGGGAGTCAAAGAGAAAGTGAAGGGAGGATTGTGGAATTACTAGAAAAGAGAAAGTATATGTATATATATATAAAATGTGTGTGTGTGTGTGTATGTGTGTGTGTGTGTGTGTGTGTGTATAAATATATTCACAAATATTTCCCAACCTTTGTTTATACTTTGTTATTCCCTTTCACTAGAGATCAAGTTTAAACTTCTCTGTCCATTCATCAACATATTTTGTTTTATTTCTGGCCATGTGAAACTCTATTAGATAAACCTTTCATCTTCTACAGAAAACACTTTTCAGTTCCCATCTATGTTATATTTCTAATTATCTCTGAGTTTTTCCCCCCACTTTTCCATGTGACTTGCCACATTTTTCTGTCTTTGTTGATCTATAGACAGAATATTGTTTATGTCCAGGTTCTGTCAGTCTCTTATCTGTACTAATTCAGCAATCAGTCTCTAAGACTGAGTTTCACATCAACCACTGCATCAATGAATGCCTGCCCCAAATTTTACTTTCTCTGTGGAACACATGTAAACAATAAATAAGACAGGAAGTGAACACACATTGGGCAGGGGTGCACACAGTAGGTAGGAATATATGATGATACAGTCATTACAGAAAGCAGTATAGTTGGTTTTCAAATATAGAAAACTGTAATGGGAGCTTGCCAATTATCTTCTAGGATTTTATTTTTTTGTAAAAGAAAAGAAATTTCGTCTCACAGAAATATTAGCATCTCTTTATATGATAATATCATCTACAATAATAATGTGATGATAACCTAAATGTCTAGCCACAGATAGATCAAGATATGTTCAGTAGTGTTGGGTGGTGCAGCTCTATAATCTCAGCTATTCAGGTGGCCAAGCTAAAAGACGTAAAAATTTAAGGGCTCCTTAGTCTACTTTGTTACCCTTCATTTCAAAATAAAATTTAAAAGAGAACGACATGATAGCTCAGTGATGGAATATTTACCTATTATGGTGGAGCTGTGAAATCCCCTAGAACATCAAAAATAAAAAGTAAAGAGAGGAAACTATACACCCATGATAGAATATAGTTCTGTCATTAAAAAGAAGTAAATTATATGCAATATTGTGAATACAACTTAGGAACTCTATACTAAATGCAAAAGGCCAGTTAAAGAAAGACAGACACTGCAAGGGGCAAGCTAGATAAGTATCAAAACTGTCAAGTTTTTACAATTCAAAGTGAAGCTGCCAGAGATGGGGAGCAGAAGGAAATGGCGAGTTACTGTTCAGCAGAGAAGTTTCCCTCAAGTGGAGTGCAGAGGTTTTGTCAGCATGGGTAAAAACAGTGTGCCTGATGTCTGTGACAAACCTGTGAGGAGATCTACCACTAAATGATCTTATACCAAAGACAGACCTCAGTAAAGCCGCAAATCACTAGAACTTCTATTAAGTATGTATGAATTTTCTATGAAACATTAATTACTTTTATATGTGAGAGTAATAAAGTCAATGTAAGATGTGTTAATTTTCAAATAAGGGCAGGGTTTTCCAGTGATGATCTCAGGGCAAAGTAAAAGAAAAATGATTAGAGGTGTGAAAAAGATTGTCAAGTGTAGGCAATCATCTTTAATATATGTTGTACGCAATGGGCTGTTTTCTGATCTATATAAATGATCTTTCGTTTAGGTAGAAATTAGAACAAAGGCAAATTTTGAGGTCATCTGATGAGGTGATTTGGTAAGTGCTGAAACAATTTTTTTTCTCAAGTGTATTTGCATAAAATGCCTCTGTTCACTGAGGGCTACTCTGGAGACACGCTTGGGCCAAAGGGAGATGCTTACACACTAAGAGCTTTCTTGAGATCCTGATTAATTCATTTGTCAAATCATTTATTCAACTCACAGATATTCCCTGAGCTTTTGATGATGTGCTCATCCGGGCATAGGATCGCGGAGAAGCCACAGAGCATCTTTGCTGGCAAGGATGTCAGAGAGAAGAGATGGGAAATTACAAAAAGTGTGTCAATACAGAACAATGTAATTGGTTTACAAGGTGTATGTTCTGTGGTGCAAATGAACTTTTGAACTTCATTGCCTTGTGTTCAAAGCTAACCACATTAAAATCATTTTTATCCTAGTGGACAACTTTAAGACTAGATGCTTTGTATACTCATACAACAAATATACAAAAATCTCTAGCAAAATATTCTATAAATGCATGTGAAAGAATTCACTTCTCTTTGTTTTTCCTTATCTAAAATAAATAGTTCCCAAGCCCACTATTTATCTCAAAGTGAAAAAACCAAACCAAACCAAAACCAAACCAAAACCAAACCAAAACCAAACCAAAACCAAACCAAAACCAAACCAAAACCAAACTAAAACTAAACCAAACCCAAACCAAACAAACAAAACAACAACAACAACACCCTTCATCTTGAAACTATCAGGTAAAGTTAAGAGTTTTCATCTTAAGTTCAATGTACAATTCAAGATTTTACTTTCCTTTAAACTTGGTAGGAATTCCCTGTATCCTGGTTTAAAAAAACAAAAACAAAAAACAAAAAATAAAAGCAGGGTGATTTCGTTTTTGTGCCACCTGATTATTTCCAGTATGGATGGACTTGCTCTGTTTTGCTGCAGTGAGGGTTACCTGGGCGCTCCCTGTCTCCCCCTGCTGGCTGCCTACAGCTCCACTGAATATGTTTTCTGAGATAAAATCTCTGTTTTTCTGTGTTTAATATGGCACTAATATTGAGTGGTTCCTTCAAAATGCCATTGTCGCTGCAGCAACTTTATGAGATATGCACTAGCTGTCAATTTTAACCAACATCTCTGTCATTCTGGACACTGAGGAATTTGGGCTACCCCTTGCTTCTTACAGAAGCTAGGAGGAACTTGGTGTGTGACAGCATGTCAGACATTTCTCCTACTGTGACAGCTTATAAGTCATTTCTCCCCTTTGCAGCTCCCCATGTTGCACAGTCTGAGGAATGCCTCTACTCATAGCCTAAAGAAGAGAGACGCCTCCCACTCATTTTCCCATCCATCATCAAAACTCTGGAGACTTTTTCTATGCCAGAAGAATTTTCCCCTTTAAAAATAATTAGGACACGTGGCACTACAGTAATGTACGAAATGCTAGTTACCTTGACCTATCCTCTCAGACCTCTCTTCTACAGTGAGAAAGTACAATTATTTCTCCTTTCATCCATAAAAGGTACTCATGAGTCATCACTCTTTCATCTCTAGTTCATTCTGGCAGAATAAATATGCTGAATTGACAGAAGAAAACAACCCCACATAACAAAACAGAAACCCAGCAAACTGAAATAATACTTGAGTTAAAGTGACCTATGGCTTGAATAGAGCATGTTGCCTTGTCCCTCAGTATGCTGGCCTGGAGGTGACAGGAGAGCCAGATCCTAGGTTACAACCTTAAATAGGGCTGTGCCTCTTGGAAGAGATTTCAAAGCCGCCATTTAACTTATGTCTCTCTGTTCAATGATATGATTTTCTGTTCTATTACATGATCCTGTTATGGATGATGTCTACCATCAGACCAAGACTATCCAAGCTGAACCAATGCCATGAAATGACCTCCAAACTCAAGAATTGTGGGCTAAGAGAGCTCCTTTTCTTTCTAAGTTTGCTGCCTCCGATAGTCCATTATATCAATGAAGAACAGACTGATCGACCAACTAAAATGCTTTTGACTAATAGTCTACCAGTGACAAGGCTAAAATCACATGACTATTTTAATTCATAAAATTAGAATTTACCTTCCTTTCCTTCTATTAAAAAATAAGATTTTTATTTAAAACAAACAAACAAACAAACCCAGTGATAAAAAGAAATGACTGCAAAACATCCAGAGTCCTACCTAAGTATGGATTAAAAAAAAATCCATGAAAATGTTCTATCATGGGTTTTTCATCAAGTAGTTCTGCTTTCAATGCTATTCTATTCAGAGATACAAGATCCCAATCCCACAAATCTAGAATATTCCTTCCCAATTTTCATTGTCTAATGTAGGCATTTTGCATCTTTTTTTCTTTATGTTTAGTGGCACTTATTTCATATGTACTGTACTGCATATTTTGTTCATTTGTATGTTACTTGCTCAAAGTATAAAATGCATGTTGTGTGTGTGTGTGTGTGTGTGTGTGTGTGTGTGTGTGTGTGTGTGTGTGTGTGTTTGTTGCTAATCTGTCATGCTATCAATTATTAAAAATCTTGGTTTGGTCAATTATTACTATTACAGTGAATGATACATTAAAGGAGTATAAAGACATGGGGCAGGATGATATCTCTGTAGCCACAACATGAGTCTGAAGAAATGTACTCTGAGTTTAGACTGTACACCAATTGCATGGATATATTTCTTGGATCAGAAACTTGCAAATAAAACCATAAAACAGTATACTGGAAATGAGAAATAGCCTTCACTACATACCAAGTCTAAATTCTGTAGTATTTTCACTGGTTTGTTGGATATAAATTCCAAATGCTTAAAAAATAAGTCTACCAATATTTGAAAGCATGATAGAATTCCCAAGAAGGTTCAAAAATAATGTAATGTATGTAAACAAAACCACCAGCAGCTAACCTAACCTTAAGAAAGAAATCATGAGGGGGGCGTCTGGGGGACTTTTGGGATAGCATTTGAAATGTAAATGAAGAAAATACCTAATTTAAAAAATAAATAAGAAAAAAGAGAAAGAAATCATGAAATTATTTCAAATAAAATCAGAATACCTAGGTTAAACATAAATGAGATAGACTCAAGAAGAAATATTTTAGAGTATGTTAATAATTCAATTTAATTCAATATTTTAAATAAATGATAACTTCTCTCTTTTGATCTACAAACTGTAGGATTTGGAAATTTTATGTTTTTAATGAGAGGGTCTCCCTGGGTAAAATGACTGGCCCCAATCTTCCAGTGATCTACCTGCTCTGACTTTCAAGTACAGCCAGTAGGTCTAAATGATCTGGAAGTTTCAAACATTTATTTCTCAATGCATTTTCTACTTTAATGTTTTTCCATAAAGTATACGTAGTACTTCTAAACGCAGGAAAGATATTGTAAACTTCTATGATTTTTGACCTTTATAGTAATTGCATTGAAAACACTTAAGGGACCAAAAATATTAGGTTATGAATTCTTTAGTGGATAATAATACTTGTTTCTTGGTTGGAGGTTTCTTTTGCATCCGAATTTTTCTTCTGAATAAAATTAAGAAAACAATATAAGTCCTTTGAAGTTTACATGGAGAAATAGCTTCTTCACTTACCCCGTGACCCTTCCTCAGGAAAGGCGTGTCAGCATTAAGAAGTTTACAGCTAACAATAACTTTTGAAGAATGGTTTCTAAGTGTTCTCTTACACTGTCTACATCCCTGACTGGTAGAATAAAACTGAGCAGGCCTGTCTTTCTGAAGCTGTGGGTGAGAAGGATCTGGGACATTAACGTTGAAGTACTGCTGGACAGAATTCACACCCAAAGTTCACTTTGTATTGCAAACTTGAGTAAACCTTCCCCACACAGAGAAAATGAATAAATGTATAAATATTATATTTTGAAATCTGTTAATAGTCATAGATTATATGTCAGTTTTTAGACAAAAGGCATAAATTTACTATTTATCTTTGTATCTAATGAATAAAGGGTAAATATATATATATATATATATATATATGTGTGTGTGTGTGTGTGTGAGTGTGAAATTGTTTACCAATAAAGAGGTTATTTCAGTTTGTTTTTTAAATCACTTTGATTCTCTGTTCTAGTTTATAAAGACATTGTCTAAAATTCTATCAAACTTTGTATTTGTAAACATCTGCCCTATTTAACCTTCATCAGCAAGTATTATTTAAATATGTAATTTTCAAGCCACAATAAAATAAAGCAAAATAAAACATGTCAGAAAACATCTGCATTCTTCTGGCTATCCAGTACTCAAAGCATAGACCAGACCTAACTTTGGGCACCTAGGACCTCTGGAAGAAGGCCATATTCTCAAAACTCTTACGATTTTGTCAAATATGTATTACCTATTATTTTATATAATCTTTTCTCAAGTGCTATTAGTATGAATTTTTGGAAACGAAGTGAACTTTACATACTCATAAGGGCATTCATTTATTTGTTTGTTTCTCTAACATATATACATATATGTTTATATAAAATGTAGTCAACACACCCTGAAATAATTTAGTATATTGTTATAAATATTAACATGGTTTTATTCAACAAAATTTGATATTTAAAAATAAACATGGAAAGCTCGACATAAAAATTTGTAATAGAAGAAACAATAGAATATCATTTTTGAAGATGAAATGTTTGAATGTAGTCTTGCAGGACACATAGGGTAAATTAATTATTATAAGAGGTGCAGAGTATGCAGTCAATATAACAGTATATATAGTAGGCAGTGGGACTTTTGAATGCTTTGAAGCTATTGGCAAAATAAGTGTACTGGTGGGAATTTTAAGAAAATGGGGGAGGAGGTTTCAAGCCAAAATAAACTGCCTTCCTGACTTTTACTGTGGACCTGACAGACATCCAGAAGTGACTTTTAGAAAATAAGAGACTGCTTTTAAATTCTTTTTTTTTTTTTTTTTTTTTTGTAGTAATATGTCAGGCACCTTTAAGAATGATCAATCAGGATTTTCAACTCACTGTGACCTTTCTGCGAAGCACAAAATGACATGTAACAGATTATGCACTATACAAAGAGCTAGCAGCTTCATGGTCTGCTCAGTTTGTTCTAACCCTTGTAAGGATTCAGATTTAGAATGAACTAGAATGTCTTATTAGGGCTACAGATATTAGCATGTGGCTCCACAGTGACCATTATTAATTGATATGTGAGAAGGGACAATGGAAGGTTTTGTTTGTTTTTTTTCTTTTTGTTATTTGTTTTGTTTTATTTTCTGTAAAGTTACTTTTTTTTTCCCTTTAAACTAACATTTGTGAATTGACAAATATTTCTACACCTTTCCTCAATGGGACACAATGATTTTTTTTTTTCCAAATTCAGGGCCCATCCCAATGGCTAACACCGAGGAATCATATAACTTGACATGGGTGCTGCCCCAATTCTTGATATTTTAAGCTCAGGTAGCATTATATCTCCCAGCATTCCTTCTGCAAATTAATTCTACCTCTCTTCTCACAGGAAGCATACTAATTTTGCCTCCACATTTTTTTTTTACCTTCAACTTGTCTCCTTACTTTTGACAGAACAATCTGTCTTAAAGTGAGAGACAGGAAAAAAAAAGATCTGATTGTACCATATTGTGTTTAAAATCATCAATGATTCTTCATTCTTCAGAACAGGGGTTACAGTGCTCATGGCCTTGAAGGCATCCTTTCAGCCTTCAGATATCAATTTGCTTTGCACATCCTCAGCGAAGCTTTTTCCTCAACCAGGTAAGTTTCATCCATTAACACATTTTCACAATGTGTTCCTGCAGTTTTAATGTTCGTCACAATTACAAATTTAGGCCCATTATCATTCTTGAGAAGTTTGTTTCTCAGACTATGATATGTTTTATATGGTCAGAAACAGAATCTTCTACTGTTATTTATATTCTAGTCTGAGCTCCTAATACAGACTTAACAAATCGAATGAATTCAATATATATGCATATATATGTGTATATACATATGTGATATTTTGACAACATATGAATGAAAAAATGAATATATGTCCATGCAGAATGCTGAGTTATCATGTGTCATGTTCAGCATAATCAAACTGCTTTGGAAGAAAAGTATCTTTGAAATCTTTTAAATCCTTCATCACAGATATGAAAATTGCTGCTCAGGATATACACTTAATCAGTTTGCTGCTTCTCTGGGTCCTCTCTGGTTTGTTTTAACTCTGCTAAGCCAATCTCATTCCAAAACTACAAGTTGAGGACCAAGTCAGGTGAAGGGATGATGAGTGCAGAAATGGAGTTACTGTCTGTGGTAAGGGGTTCTACCCTCTTCTCTGCTCAGGTACTGTGCTAAGTACCAAAAGGTACTCTACTGTGTTTGAAACCTGCTAGTCTTACACATGTGTCCAGCTTAATTTATTCATTGTCTCAGAAAGTTTTAACCCACAATTTCTTATGGTAATTCTTCATGCCATATACATATTATATGGCCACAGAAGGACTAGAATATTGAGTCTATATTGAGTAACAAGCAGGCAAGATGCCCGAAATGGAGCCCACAAGTTAGTCCAGTATTATCTTTCCATTTGTGTCTGTTCATATGAAGAGAACAATAGCTACATATAACACTTGAGCCTATATCCAAACCTTCATGTTCACTTTATTTATCTGTAAATTTCATTTTCAAAAATGTCCATCTTATTAAATACTTTGATGGACAAGAAGTCACAAGGATTTCTTTTGTCATCATTACTTTAAAAATTTTTTTTGTTTGTTCAATTTCCATAATTTGTTGCCTCTTAGTTACAGCACTGGAGCTCAGTGTGAAATAAATGCCCCTGAAAGCAATTACGACTCACAGCAATGTCCCCTTTCAGAAAGGCTTAGGTCAACTAATGTCCCTTTTTCCTTGGGTGACTTGGAGTTACCCTTAGTAAATCAGGTAGGGTAGTAGGTTGGCTATTTAATCCACCCTCCCCTCTCAATTTCACTTTCTTTTTTTGTGAACACAAAGAACTTTAAGTGATCTGACCATGGCATTGAAATGCCAACCTTAGTTGGTACTTTGAAAACTCAAAGCCTTTTTACAAGATGAATAGCAAACTGTAGATGACAGCTCCTGCTGAGCCATTATTGAATCCCAGCCCTGATGACTGCATTGCTTTGGATTTAGATAAAAGACTCCATACAAGACAAATGGTAGGAGCACATCAAACAAGACTGTGTCCATACAATGACAGAAACAATCCAATTGAAGAAGCAGTTGATTTCCCCAAGGCTACATAGTGGTTCTTCTGGAGTCATTTATATTAAGGAACTAAAGATTGTATATTCATCTTCTATTTATTCTTTTCTCTAAAAATACTAATGTCCACTTGTCACATCCTAGTCTTCTTGCTTCTGTCGGGAAGAGAAATGTCGATAAGGGAAGATGTTAATTATTTTGTATTGTGTTTTATTTAACCACAATAGCAGTGTGTGTAAAGGTTATAGACTGAGAGTTACAATCTATAATGATCAGATAAAAAGATTCGTCAGCAAATCGATGGTTCCCTGTTCCAACAGGAAGCTTGGTATATTCAAGGCAACAATGAGTACAAAGGGTACAGATAAGGATCAGGCACCTTTATTTAGATGAAAACGAACTTTAGAGAAGGACTTCCACCTCATTAATTACACACTCACCTTCAGAGGCTAAACTGGGTGAAGTATCATTAAAATGCTTTGGGAGAGTGTAAGGAAATACTTTGGCTGTATGAAATCTATGAAACCAGAGCCTGTTTTGATGTTGGGTTGGCAGATACCACAGGGGCCCAATTGCTCAACATGAGAAGAGATTTAGGTATAGAACCGTCATGTGTCTTTTATACCTTAAGTCTTGGAAAGTAAAATGTAGGTTTGTAAAACATGATTAAGGATATCATCCTTAGTGAGGTAACCCAACCACAAAAGAAGTCATTATATATGCACTCACTGATAAGTGGATATTAGCCCAGAAATATAGGACACCCAAGATACAATTTGCAAAACACAAGAAAATAAAAAAGAGGGAAGACCAATGGGTGGATACTTCATTCCTTCTTAGAATAGGGATCAAAATACCCATTAATGGAGTTACAGAGACAAAGTTTGTAGCTAAGACGAAAGGATGGACTATTCAGAGACTACTCTCCCAACCCCTGCCCCCGGGGATCCATCCCATAATCAGCCACCAAACCCAGACACTATTGCATATGCCAGAAAGATTTTGCTGAAGGGACCCTGTTATAACTGTCTAGTATGAGGCTAAGCCAGTGCCTGGCAAATACAGAAGTGGATGCTCACAGTCATCTATACGATGGAACACAGGGCCCCCAATGGAGAAGCTAGAGAAAGCACCCAAGGAACTGATGGGATCTGCAACCCTATAGGTGGAACAACAATATGAACTACCAGTATCCCCAGAACTTGTATCTCTAGCTGCACATGTAGCAGAAGATGGCCTACTCAGCCATCACTGGGAAGAGAGGCCCCTTGGTATTGCAAACTTTATATGCCCCAGTAGAGGGGAATGCCAGGGCCAAGAAGCAGGAGTGGGGCGGGGGTAGGGGAGCAGAGGGGGAGGGTATAGGGAGCTTTCAAAATAGCATTTGAAATGTATATAAAGAAAATATCTAATAAAAAATAAATAAAAGTTTTTTAAAAAGTTTGTTTAAAATATGGGTTTAAGGAAAATCTACTTAGTAAGGAGATAGTCCTCTTTAGGCACAGTTTATCCCCAAACAGTTCTTTGTGTAATTTAACATTTTTTTTAACTTTAGTTTTGTCAGGTAAACTTTTATAATAATCACTTCTTTTGTTTTTCCTGTTTTATTGAACATGAGGTCTTTTTCCCCTCTCTCCTATACATAAAAGGTAAACTGTTGGGGCTGGAAAAATGGCTGAGTAGTTAGGAGTAGTAATGTTCTTCCAGAGGACTAGTGCTTGGTCCCCAACATCCATACTGGGTAGCCCACAACCATCTGTAGACGAGCTCCGGGGGGTATCTCGTGCTTATGTGCATTCATATGGATACATATTTCCACGTGAACACATGGACATAATGTAAAATATCATGAAAACATCTAAAATGCTAGTCTATTTAAAATGGGTTTAGATATGTTACATTGGAGACTGTGAAGAGTCCCTTGAGTGAAGTGTGGGGAAGTATTAATTAATGGATCGATCACATGCATGTGTCCAGTCTGTTGTGTATGGTTCTTCCTGCTGCTTCCATTGACTTTTCATATTTTTCAAAGCTACAATACTCTTCTGTAGAGGATTAGTCAGTTATTAATTCTGAAAGAGCAACATAGATTATCACTTGTTTGAAAGGAAGTCACAAACAAGAGCAGGTGCCAGTAGTTCTTGGGAATAGATCAATCTCATTTAGTAAGACTTTCTGCCTTTACACAAATAATTAATATAAAAAGTGGGAGGAGGGAAAACAAGAGGAAAATTGGGTTTTGAGCTAAAAAAAAAGAAATGGATTACCCTTTATCCATCCTCAGATATGATTTTGACTGATTGCTTTTACTAGTTTCGTATTTGTTCCTTTTCTTTTCTCTTTTTCTGTAATCTAAATTTTGCATGTTAAAATAAAAGTTTAATGATATACTTGATAATGATAATTTGTTGCTTTGAATGTGCTCCTATAACCTTTTCATAGTGGATCCAATATGAAACCAGTTTATGTTTATTATTTAGAAATTTTTAGCAATGTATGTGCATGCATGTGTGTATATATATGTGTACATATGCATGAACTTATGCATGTACGCATGTGAGCATGTGTGCACAGTCAGTCTATGTGCACGTCAGGTGGTGCTGGCAGTCACACAGGCAATGATGCTATCTTTCCCAACCCTATGGGCGGGGGGATTATACACAAGGTAACAGCTTTCTTCACTGAGTTCACCTTGACTATGGCTAGTTGTACATCAATTGAACCACTGAATAAAGGTTCTGATAATTTTTTCGGTAGAACCAGTCATCAGCCATCTGGCTGATTGGCTGAGACCTAGGGTACCTGTAATTCTATCACACCTCCAGGGCAGACTAACAGTCATGATTGTGTTTAATGAAGTACTTGGCCTTCAAACATCTACTTAACCAAAGACAGTAATTCCTGTCTTCTTCCCTTCCTTTTATATCCTTTGTTCCTTTTCTCTTTTCTTCTCTCCTGGTTCCTCATTTCTATTTCCTCTTCCTTCCTTCATTTTACTCTTTCTTGCTACCAAAACCAGAGTAGCAATTCACAAGGTAATTTCCCACCTCACTATTGTTGTGACTCAGTGCTCCATCCTTTCTTTCTTGGGTCACTCCTATGAGCTCTTCCCTTGTTCTCTTTATTCCCAGCTGCCTCCTACTATACCTACAATGGTTACACACCAAATAATTCATTGTTTACAATGTGACTGTAATAATATTTCAAAGGTATAGTCTCATGAGAGTATCCTGTTAAAACTATGATCCTCATGGCTCCACACTGCATGTGGGATAAGGCTCAAACGCTTCAGTAAGGCATCCAAAATATTCCTCATCTGTTGTGAGCAACCTTACTCTCCTAATCTACTCTGTTATTTCAAACATACCTTGTGCAAATCATACATCCTGGCAGTCATCTTCCCTTTTCACACGTGTGCCTTTGCATACATTGCACAATGCCCTTCATCATCCCTCAGATCTTTCCCTTCCTTTTATTCAGAAGTTTATTTCTGGCTTGGTTAATTTGAATTTTTCTTCTGAAGCTCAGATGAAGTATTATTTAACATTGAAATCTTTCATGACCAGGAAATGGTAGTTAGCATCCCCAAATCTCTATTACACACACACACACACACACACACACACACACACACACACACACACACACACAAAGAGAGAGAAGCTGAGATCTCATAATATCACAACCATGATATGAAACTTTCACTATACCCCTGAAGTAACATTAAGTATAGTGTACTAATATTCCTGATTTTTCAGATAATTTTTCTTTAGAATCCTGGATTCGTTATTTTCATAATGAATGTATCTTTGATAATTCAACAACACTAAAAATCCATAAAGAAACATATAAAACAACATTTAAAATATGGATGTCAAACATATCAAAATATATTATACTATAATACTTTGATTATATACTATTGAATAAACTCATATATATATATATATATATATATATATATATATATATATATATAATTATTATTATTATTAAAACAAGCCAAGAGAAGAAAGTTGTCTTATTGCCATTTGAAAATGCTGGTCTTTATTCTTCCCGAGCTTCATGTGTTTCGCAAATTGTATCTTATATCTTGGGTATTATAAGTTTCTCGGATAATATCCACTTATCAGTGAGTACATATCATGTGAGTTCTTTTGTGATTGAGTTACCTCACTCAGGATGATGCCCTCCAGGTCCATCCATTTGCCTAGGAATTTCATAAATTCATTCTTTTTAATAGTTGAGTAGTACTCCATTGTGTAAATGTACCACATTTTCTGTATCCATTCCTCTGTTGAGGGGCATCTGGGTTCTTTCCAGCTTCTGGCTATTATAAATAAGGCTGCTATGAACATAGTGGAGCATGTGTCCTTCTTACCAGTTGGAACATCTTCAGGATATATGCCCAGGAGAGGTATTGTGGAATCCTCCGGTAGTACTATGTCAAATTTTTTGAGGAACCACCAGACTGATTTCCAGAGTGGTTGTACAAGCTTACAACCCTACCAACAATGGAGGAGTGTTCCTCTTTCTCCACATCCTCTCCAGCATCTGCTGTCACCTGAATTTTTGATCTTAGCCATTCTGACTGGTGTGAGGTAGAATCTCAGGGTTGTTTTGATTTGTATTTCCCTGATGATTAAGGATGCTGAACGTTTTTTCAGGTGCTTCTCAGCCATTTGGTATTCCTCAGGTGAGAATTCGTTGTTTTTGCTCCTTCTTGGAATTGGGAGCAAGGCACCCATGAAAGGAGCTACAGAGACAGAGTTTGGAGCTGAGACGAAAGGATGGACCATCTAGAGACCGCCATACCCGGGAATCCATCCCATAATCAGCCTCCAAATGCTGCCACCATTGCATACACTAGCAAGATTTTGCTGAAAGGACCCTGATATAGCTGTCTCTTGTGAGGCTATGCAGGCACCTAGCAAACACAGAAGTGGATGCTCACAGTCAGCTATTGGATGGATCACAGGGCCCCCAATGGAGGAGCTGGAGGAAGTACCTAAGGAGCTAGGGGTATCTGCAACCCTATAGGTGGAACAACAATATGAACTAACCAGTACCCCCCACCCTCACCCCGAGCTCATGTCTCTAGCTGCATATGTATCAGAAGATGGCCATCAGTGGAAAGAGGCCCATTAGTTGTGCAGACCTTATATGCCTCAGTACAGGGGAAATGCAGGGCCAAGAGGTGGGAGTGGGTGGGTGGGGGAGTGGGTGTGGGAGGGTGTGGGGGACTTTTGGGATAGCATTGGAAATGTAAATGAAATAAATACCTAATAACAATAATAATAATAATAATAATAAAAAGAAAATGGTGGTCAAAAATATTCAAGACATTTTCACAGTAATCCTAAGCCCATATTTTCAGTTTTAATGTTGTACTGTTATTGTTTTTAATATTTTTAAGTTATTTTTATTGCTACAGAGTATGTTTATGTTAATCAGTCATACACAAAATTTTCTATAATGTGCTAAGGCAAACAGGTGAAACTTGGTAGTCCTACTGGGTTGGGGATACCCAGTTCATTGGCCTGCAGTCCAGTAGCATTAGTGTGGCGTGCCCTGGGTTCACAATGCAGCTTGTGGCTTGAGTCCATCTTGCAGGTGTCCTTCCTCCACATTAGCAGGAGATCTCAAAGATGACAAGATTATATGGGGTGGAGAAATTCTCCAGTCTAGGCTGTTAGAATATTTCAGTTCTTTTTTCTTGTTCAGTGGTCTTTATGGATGGCAGTGTGTACGCCTGCATCTTGGTTTTCTACAGCTTGACCTTACTGAATCTATAGTGATTTTCCCCATGTCTAACTTGTCTGCCATTTTTAGAACCAATGGTATCTCTTCTGATTTAGCTCTCCTTGTAACCCCACTCCCATTGCTACAACAAGAGACCAGTTTTCATATTATTTTTGAATTTTAAATTTTACTTAAAGATAGCCAGAAATGAAGACACAATTAGTATTTTATTTCTAGCTGGTGGAGATCCTGAATTCTAGAAAATCTGATTTTTAGACTAATGTGAGTTTTGCATGTTCACGTGCCTGCATCTTGTTTACAGCTTGTATAACATGTCTTATGTATGTGGTAGTCAAATGAATGAAGGAAGAAAATATTTGGTATTTCATCTTTATAAACATCACAGACTTGTACTCTTTGTGTTACTTTATTACACTAGCCACAGATTAAGAATATTTAAAAAGGTCAAACAGCTTTCTCTAGGTCAAAAGACTTTGAATATTAATTCCAAAAAAAAAATGACCTCCCTTCATTCATCTCATTATTCACTAATGACTGACATGTGTCTGTCAAACTTATCAAATAAGAGAAAGGAAACAAGCCAAGAAACTTGGACTATCACTTCTGTATAAACTGTATGTTGGTAGGTATGTTAGGTGACTCTTGACTTCCAGGGGATTAATGAAATCAACACAGAGGAGCTGACTACATGACATTCATTCATTCCTTGGTAGACTGTCTGGGGACCACCGGGAAGTGCACCTGTCTTCTCAGAGTCATTTGTCTGACCACAAGGAATGTTTTGTCAGACGCAGAAACAATCTGAGACTAGGCAGAGGGATGCACATGCTACTTCCTGAATAGCCTAGGAAGGGACCTTTGTTTAGTCTGTTCTCTTTGAATGGAGGAATAGAAGAGCAGGAGAGAAATTGGAACAATATCTTCCACATTTGCAGATGTGAGTGAAGGACTGCCCTGAGTTTTCACATGCTCAGACTGTTTGTTGCATAGCATGAGGGCTCACTTAGGCCCAGTGCCTGTCTACTGCTTGTTTCTCCTTCCTTGTCTTTTGTAGTACTTTGCAATATTGAAGTCTTCACAGAAACCACATACTAGCAGTGCCTGGACAGTCTTCTTAAGGAAAACAGAAGATGCCGCATATACTCACAAACACAAAGAAAAAGAGTGGGAAACCTGGATACACTGGTTGTGCTCTCCCAATAACACAGTCAGTCTGAGCACAGCTAAGTCCTTATTCCCCCTGGTGGTGAAAAACCCATAGAAGACCTTATGCTGTCAATGTGGTGATGCATAACAGTGAAATTTGTGACATCTAAGATGTGAACCATCTAAGTGTTTCTGCATCTTTTATGACTATGTATTTGATGAGCCAAATAGAAATTATACAAGGATTTCTGAAGGGACAGCCAGATGTCTTGGGCACTTGTGGAAAAGCCGAATCCTTTAGAACATTCATTTAACTGTGAGGCCGTAGTAAATTCCCTGTGGCATCTATATTTTTTCCATTAATTTTTAAAAATTCTTTATATTGCTTCCTTGATGAGGCCTTCAGTAGTGCCTCTATTTTGAGATTGCATTATCTTATTTTCTTAGAGACGTTATAACAATATACCAGAGTCTGGATAATGCACATAAAGCAGGAACATATTTCTTAGAATTTAGGGGGCTGCGGAGACCATGATCAAGGAACTGGCACATGATGAGCACCACACACTCTCTGCCCCCAATGTGGTATTTTAAATGCCATGCCTCCAGAGAGGAGAACACTGTGGCCTCATATGATGAAAGACCCAGAAGTACAAAACAGGGCCTAGTTTGGCTGCTTCTAGACATTGTATAAAAGCTGTAATGTCTTAGTAATCCCCTGGTGAGTCCATTTCTTAGTCATAACATTGAGTCATAACTCTGAACACATGAGTTTGGAGGGGCACATCTGATGGTCATGACAATTACTATTATTAACGTTTAATCTTGATGTACCCTTTAATAAGCCTAGAGCATCATTCTCTTAGTGCTCAGCAGTCATACTATTATAGAACAAGGGCAAGATAGAAATGCAATGCAAGAGACTATGCAAAATGTTCACTTCCCCTAGGGACCGCATTATGTTAGGGTCAAGAACGGCTTTTGAGGCAGTCATCCCTGTGACCATCAGGAATGCAACATTGCATGCTGAATCTCTTCCAACAAATCAGTGAGCTTGTTTCATCTACTTTATTTTTAAATAAAATCTCATGGTAGTATAATTTATAACTTATGTGATATTGTTACTATGAAAATTATTAGCTAAGGGACAGTGGATACATTTTGCTTAACTCAGACACTCACATACAGTAAACATTTTATTCATATAGAATAGCTGCCATTGCCCCAGTCCTATTGTATGATTTCTCTTCAGATAGATTTACACTATGTTTAAATATTAAACACAACATGTTTAATATTAACTACCGTTAACATTTGTCTATACTTTACACCTCAAAATGTGGAATCTAATACCTGTTTACATTAAAAAAGTCATAAATCCCAAGGTTAATTACTATTATTGTTCTCATTTTATCAGTAGGGACTTGGAAGTTAGATAGATAAGTGACTTTCTGAAAAGCCACTCTAATTTGTGACTGTATAAGAACACAGAATGGCTTCAAGTTTCCTGACTGTTTGTTCTTGCTAACTGGTTTTACCTTGAATCCAATTGAGTCTCTGCTAAGTACAATTACTTTTCTTTTCTCATTTCTTATAGTTAGAGGTTTAATTCAAGACAGGGTATACAGCCTGGATGTACAGAATAGTTTTCTGAAAAGCCTACTAAAATATACATTGCTTCCTTCCAATTCCCTTTCTGTCATGAAACTTTCTGATTCAGAGTTCCAGGGGCAGGAACAGAAGACATGGTGAGGCTGCTCATTCCTGGGCAACATTTGACCATCCCTAATTGTACTGTATTTACTTCTGAGGACATCACATGGCATATGAGATATATTCTAGTAAGACATTCAGAGCACATACCACACAGACAGGCTTTCTTTGGGCTGAAAGGGTGGGAAGGCCTCTTTGTTTCTTGAGATGAGTATTTCCTGCAGTCATTCTGTCCACCTCCCAATCACACAAGGAAGACTAATGTTATTAGTGGTATCAGGGATGCAGACATCCTTGCAAATTTCAGATGCAGTTTTTGAGACAGACACATTTTATTGTCTTTCACTAACAGCCATTCAGCCTTTTGCTTCCAAGCCTGTGACTGTCTCTCTCATTAAATCCCTGTGAGTAGCCCTGCTGCAGCTATGAATCACACACCTAGGGCTTCACAGAGACTGAGTTTATTGAGCCACATGATAGGAGACTATATCTCAGATGGCCCCAGAGCAGCCAAAACAATCTGTCACTTTTAATTCTTCCTGTCACCTCATTAAGGATATAGCAATGTTGACAATAAAACACATTTCCACAGAAGGCACATAACACACACACACACACACACACACACACACACACACACACACCACACATGCGCACGGCACCAAAAATGCAACAATTCCTCCTCTTGTATTCAGATGTGGTTATAAATATCCAGTCATTGTAAGATTCATTGAACAAACATATGTGCCAGGGTACTGTATATAACTGACATAGGCAGAGAGCATTCTCCATGGGCACATAAAGCAATTAAAAATAACTGAGCTTCAAAGCAGGCTACTATAATACAAAGGTCAGGCCCATAAATATGAACAGGATGACAGTAATGTCTCTATCCAAATATACCCCCAAACACACCACTACAACAGTTTAGAACTCAAAGGTTAATGTAAAAAAAATTAAAACCCTGAAATTATGCCATATTCATCTCTTGGCTTTTGTTCCTGTGGTCTTTTCATCAAAGGTTAATATATGTGAATACCATGGAAAAATTTTATCAAGGCCAAATATGTGTCATCAGGAACTACTTTATTCAGTGCAAAATATTTACCCTTGTGCATGTGATAAAATAAAGGACTTATGGCAAACTCTCTGCAAAAAAAAAAAAAAAACGTACCCCCACCCCACTCTTTTGCTTGTTTTTTAGATTAACTTCACTGATATTTGAATTCTCCTCCAAGCTGCAGAGAGTCTGTTCTGAGGGCAGGGATAATTTTCGCAGTAACACACTGAGTGTGATAATCAGGTTTATGCACGGTTGTAAAGAATGTGCTGACAGATGGAAAAGAAGCCACCTCAGTCTGCACTGGATTCATTTTTATATATATTAAAAAAATCATATGACACCTGACTCTGATTCAAATAGCAGTCCTTCTCCTGCTGTCTTCCAATAGCAGAAATATTTTAGAGTATATAGGAAAATTCCAGGCCCCGGTGGAGGGATTCTCTAGCATTTCTAGTTCTGTGCTCATTGGAGCATCATAGGCTCCTGTTTTACCATTCAAGGTGTTGTGTGTGATGAAAAACTTACTCCCACCAAACATGAATCTTTATATTTAAGTGCCCTAGATAGCAAGCAAGTAAATTCAGAAAAGGATGTGAACAGAATGGTTTCCACGAAAGGCAGGCACTCTCTAACCTTCCTCTGGAAAGCAAAATATCAGCAAACTCACCATAGCTCAGCTTTCATCAGAGCATATTAAATATGATTGCAAACTGTGGAGAGCATTTAGGTCACCTGGGCCCTGCTGGGGTGACATTTGAGAACACACTGATTAAAAGCAGCGAACACTCTAAAGCTTGTTCCTTTCTCTTAATAATAATGAGTTTACAGTGACTAACCCATGTAGCACTTTGATTCTCCAAGACACTGGTTTGGCCCTCCAGAGGAAAGAATCCAGATCTCAGTGTCTTTTTTCTTGCAAACCTTAATTCTACATGTGTAGAAAGAAAAAAAACAATTCTTGTTAGAAATGTTAATAAATAAACATCCCCCAAACGAGCTAAGGTGAGAAGCAGTCTCCTTGTCACTCATCAGCATGTCTTTGATAGGGCTGCTATTACAGAGCGCTCAGAGAACTAGGTTGATGAAATTCCATGTCTGGAAGCAAGAAGTATAAACTTAAGATGTGAAGAGAGTTCTTTTTTTTATTAGATATTTTCTTCATTTACATTTCAAATGCTATCCCCTGTCATTGTTTCCACTCTGAAAGTCCCCTATATCCTCCCCCTACCCTGTTCTCCAATCCACCCACTCCTGCTTCCTGGCCATGGCATGCCCCTGTCCTGGGGCATATAATCTTCCCAAGATCAAGGATCTCTCCTCCCATTGGTGGGTGACTAGACCATCCTCTGCTACATACGCAACTAGAGACATAAGCTCTGGGTGGGAGGGGTACTGGTTACTTCATATTGTTGTTCCTCCATATAGGATTGCAGACTCCTTTAGCTCCTTGGGTACTTTCTCTAGCTTCTTCATTGGGGACGCTGTGTTCCATCCAATAGATGACTGTGAGCATCCACTTCTATATTTGCCAGGCGCTGGCATAGCCTCACAAGAGATAGGTATATTAGGATCCTGTCAGCAAAATCTTGCTGGCATATGTAATAGTGTCTGGGCTTTGGTGGTTGTTTATGGGGTAGGTCCCCAGGTGGGGCAGTCTCTGGATGCTCCTTCCTTCCGTCTCAGCTCTGAACTTTGTCTCTGTAACTCCTTCCATGGGTATTTTGTTCCCTATTCTAAGAAGGAACGAAGTGTCCACTCTTTGGTCTTCCTTCTTGAGTTTCATGTGTTTTGCAAATTGTATCTTGGGTATTCTAAGATTCTGGGCTAATATCCACTTATCAATGAGTGCATATCATATGTGTTCTTTTGTAATTGGGTTACCTCACTCAGGATGATATACTCCAGATGCATCCATTTCCCTAAAAATTTCATAAATTCATTGTTTTTAATAGCTGTGTAGTACTCCATTGTGCAAATGTACCACATTTTCTGTATCCATTACTCTATTGAGCTACATCTGGGTTCTTTCCGGCTTCTGGCTACTATAAACAAGGCTGCTATGAACATAGTACTACCGCAAGATCCAGCAATACTTCTCCTGGGCATATACCCAGAAGAAGTTCCAACTTGTAATAGTGGTGAGAGTTCCTTTTGAGGGCTGTGCAAGACGAATCTGTACTAGGGCTCTCATATCATCCTTTCCCTACTATGTATAGTATATGCATATCCAAATTCTGTCTCTGTCCTGTCCCCTGTCTCTCTTTGTCTCTCTATCTCTGTCTATCTGTCTGTCTCTCTGTTTATCTCTCTGTCTGATTCTCTCTCTCTCTGTGTGTGTGTGTGTGTGTGTGTGTGTGTGTGCATGTGTATTGTTAACTCTATTTGTCATGCACCTGTGTATACATGTGCACACACAAGTGAAGACCAGGGGTTGACTTTCTTGTGTGTCCTGCATCACTACCTTCTACTTTTTCCCCTGTGGCAGGATCTATCACTCAACCTAGAGGTTATTGTATAGGCTAGACCATCTTCCCAACAAACTCCAGGGATCATCCTTATTCTACTGCTTCCCATACTGGGATCACAGCCCATGCTCAGGGCTCAGTTTTTTACATGCGTGTCAGGGACCTGAACTCAGTTCCTCATGTTCCCACAACAAACACTTTAACACGTGAGCTAATTTCTTAGTATCCCCATGTTTCTTTTTACACAGAAAGAATGGGAGCCCGACTGGATCAGGGTCCATGCTGATCATCTTACTCTTTTTCAGCCACTTTTGTGGAGATACTACCTCCAAATACAACCATATCCTGAAGTTCTGTGAGCATGGCCTTAAGGGTCACCCAGAAGACAAACACAGTTCAATCCTAAAGCTTTTCTTTAAAGAAATGATATCAATGAAATAAAAATTAGATATTGATAATTCTATCTCTACTCTCAATGGCCTGTCAAAGAGAAGTTATTCCCACATCTGTAACTCCCAGGGTACAGCTTCAGAAGACAGCAGGACTCATTTCCTTATTAGCAAAAAAGTTACCAAATACTTGTATTTGTTTATTTTTATATCTTCAAAGTCCTAACAATCAACTCTGTCACTCCAGGTGCTCCAAACCATCCTCCTCTGTCTACTTCCAAATTGTTTCCAAAGTCTGACTTATCCTGATCAGGGGTTCCTATTGTATCCCTGTGGGTAAATTGCCTAATAATCTACTGAAATTTCTCTAACTTTTCAAATCAAGTGAATTTCAGTCTATCTAGGCTATTCCTAAAATTTAAATTCAAACACTCTTTGACCCCCACCTTCTCATATATACTTTAAAAATTGTTCTCTATTTTCTTTGTAACATCACTTGCCAAATTATGTTATTACATGGAACATTAGTATTTTAGTATCTCAACAGAAGCTACAGAGAGAAGATAAAAGTGGTATGATCAGATAACATTAGAACAAGAGAGTTAGTAAAGTTTAAATGTTTCTTTACTGAAAGAATATAGTACCTTAATATCAACTCTGAATGAACAATATCTGGCAACTGCTTTAACCAAAGTCCTGTGAGAAATTAAAAATAAAGAGTGGGAGTAACATCTCAGCAGTTAAGAGTGTTGGCTACTCTTGCAGAGGTGCTGAGTTCAGTTTCAAAGGCTCATAATTACCTTTACCTTCAGCTTCAGGGGGTCTAACACCTTCTTCTGGTGCCTGTAGGCATCCATGAACATACACACACACACACACACACACACACACACACACACACACACACACACACACACATACAGAGAGAGACAGAGACAGAGACAGAACAATTTTTTAAGACCAAAATGAATAAAACCTGTGATTCCATAGAACACTAGTCTGGGAAGTGGCCTATCATTGTTCAATGCTCTGCAGAGTATTATACCTATTCATTTTCTTTGTCCTTTATATTCTTTCCTTAGGATTTTGTTCATATGCCATGCACTCACTACCTTATTAAATAGCCCCCATCTGAAGAACCCCTGCACTTCCCTGCACTTCTACACTTCATCCATTTCATGCAGGGGCTCACTTTTAGCAACTTTCAGCAGGCATTCAGAAATATAAACAAGAGTATAGCAGCTGGTTCCTTTTCTAATCTTCTGAGTGTATTCAAGGCTTCTCCTTTCTTCCTCAATTTCCTATCACCCCGATTACTCACCTTCTATGCCACACAAAGAAATGATTCTATTGATCATCAGGTAGGAGTGTTCAATGTTCAGATTTCTAACTTTTGCTTACAAAACAAACAAACAAAAATATGTCTGCTCAACGCTCCTGCATTCTTGTCTCTATTTAAGCAGAAACTCTATGGGAAAGCATATTAACCTGCCAGCCTCTCCCACCCATCTTATTACAGTCTCAGGGGCAGATTATGTGTATGACATTTAAGGATTTTATATTTCTTATCTACTAATTCATTCTCCTAAGGTATTCAAAATGCCCAAAGAGTCTCACTTTTAATTTGTCTTCCTTTTGTGCAGTGTCTTGGATTTGCTTTTGCCTTCTTTTCCATCAAAGTAGCATGGCTCATATTTTCCCTGTTCTTAATTCCTGGGCCTGTCTTACTTTTGAGAAGTTCTGAACTCTAGCTGATGAGCTTACATTGACATTAATTAGGGGTAGAAGAGATGAAAGTGTGAATTTTTAATCTACACACTAGGGTCTCAATTCTAATTGTATAGAGTCTTAGCATTGTAATGTCTGTGGTTTAATGTTTCCTGAAGCTCTTTCAAAAATCTATGCATTTGAAACTTAATTCTCCAATGGACAGTGTGGAAAGGTGGGGCTTTTAAGAGTTGAGTAGCTCATGAAGACTTGTTTCTTGAAGAAGTTAGTCTTTGATGAATTTTATTCCTATTATGAGAACAGTAGAATTATAAAAAAAATAAAAATAAAATACAAGTTGGCCATCCCTTGCTCTTTTCATATGCTCTTTAAGGTACAACAGGCAGTCAAATAAACTGCAATATATTACCCAGACTCTCATAGTCTTATGAGCATTACACATCACAATACCACACAACCAGTGACACAGTCTCTATGGGCAGGTCCCTTAGTCTATTTGAGCTGGTTTTGTTTGTTGTTTTTATTTTTTTCAACTTCCGTTGAAGGGCAAAATATTTTTTTAAAAGTAGAATTTGGGGAGGGATAACTTAGACATTCTATGAAAACCTTCCAAGGAGGTGGCCAATGAGTGCTTACAGTCTGTCACCATCGCTATCTTTTTCTGCATCCTTCCAAATGGCCTGCTGTCATGTTGAATCCATTCCCACAGCTCATGTCACAAATGGTCTTGAGTCTCTTCTTAGAGCTCCGGGTGTCTCTACTTTGTCTTTCCTTCATCCTTAATGTTGAAATATGTCAGTTTTTCTACTAAGTCTCTTTCTTTCTCATCTGAAATTTTCTACTTTCACCATTTGTTACCATTTTTCTAAAAAAAAAAAAGTTACTTTTCTTCTTAAACCTTACACCTGGTCAATGTGTATAATGGCAGTTAGTATATCTAGTAATTTTATTTTCTTACTACAACTCTATCAATATATCATAGGAAATTCAATGTGAAAGTGCCTGACATTAAATCATAGGTCACCCCATGATGTTGGGCCCGCCTTGTGTCCTTTGCCACAAACATGAAACCATTTTCAGATTCAGGGAGATAATTTTGTTTTCACAATGACTGCAATAAATTTCATTGAATTACACATTGAAAATATACTCATTTTCTTCTCTATTATCTTATTAAATAAATGAAAATATTTCTGTCTTAGGAGTGAGTATATCATTAATGTTTCTGCCATGATTCAGAGATTCCTAATTTAACACACAGATTCATTTTAGAACCTTCAGCAACAAAGATGTTAAGAAGGTTGATTGCCAATTTTGTGTTTCAATTATATTTATGATAAATAATCCATTCCTTTAAAAATTAACCAACTTCCTCAAAATATATTATTGCTAAATAATGATGAACATTTGTTCTCATATGGGTCTGGAAAGAGAACTCGATTAAAAATGGATAAACATGGTGGCACACATTGCTAATCTCAGGGCTGTGGGACAGAGACCAGGATGTCTAAAGAGCCAGCCTAGTCAATTTGGAGCACCTGAGGAGAGTGACAGACTCTGCCTCAAAAACAGGTGCAGGCCTCAGAGATGGCTTCCTTTGTAAATGTGCCTCATGCCTCAGGACCTAAGTTTAAGTGAAGGAGAGACCCTACTTTCACAAGTTACTCTCTAACACATGCACATGCAAGACAGAACATATGCATGCACAATGCATATTCATAGACACACAAAATAAATGCATGAATGTAAAGAAAAAATTTTAAATGAAGATGATAGGTATTGTTAAATAACACCAAACATTTTCCTGTGCCTTCTGCCCCCCATCCCACTTTTAATATGAGCTTTCAAATCACAGATTTGAAGAGAATAAATCTTTATAAAAGCAATTTGTTATACTTTAAATTGCTAAATAATAATAGACATGTTAATTAGATTATGACAAAAATAGAAGAAAATGTAAGAACACACTTTCGTTTAAGTTATCAAGGAATAGTAATTAGACATAAAATGTTTTAAGAATAATTGTATCTTTATACTATAGAGAACGTATAAAGACAGCAAAGAGAGTTTCCATATAACCTGCACAATTTGCTTTATTAAAGATTACATATATTACATTTAATGCTACATTTGTTACAATTAATGAGCCAAAGATACATTATCATTAAAGTCCATCTATTATTCAGATTTCTTCAAAATTTTCTCTTTGCTTGTTGATCCTGGACCTCATCCGAGGTATCCTTTTATATTTAGTCATCATCTCTGCTTAGCCTGTTCTTGGCTGGTAAGCTTTTTATAATTTCCTTTGGTTCTGATTACCATAAAGGATACTCGTCATATACTTCAGAGGATGTCCTTTAAATGGGATGTATCTGATGTCTTTTCTGCAATTAGATTAGAATTTGATGTTTTAACAAGGAAGACCATGGCTGTTAGACTTTTGTCTTTCACCAGCCATAACAATGCAACAGTCATCAGGCAATCTTAACTCTGCAATCGTAACCTGGGTGTCTTGGCCAAAACAGTGAGTGTCTGTTTTTTCCGTAGCAAAATTTATTTTTTTTCTCATTTCTAAAAGATATGCATTTTGAAGGAACATAGGTCACACTCAATACTGGTAAATTATGGGTCCATATTATGAAAACTACTTGCATGATTTATGAAAATAAAATGATGATGGGAAATACAGGCTGAAATGCAGAATATGTCAGAAGAATCACACTGAACAACAGATGTAGAAGACATCCTCACTAAAGGGGATGCGGAGAATGACAGTGCTAAAGTGTAAATGTTATGAAAGGAACTTGAAAGGGCCTCTAAAGCAACAAACACAAATCCATGTCAGTATAGTAACTTCATTGATAATGCAGTTTTTCATAGGCCTATTATGCAAAAAAAAAAAAAATCTCCTATTGCTATTGGTATAAACAAGAAGAAGTGAGAACTTACAAATAAACATGGAGGAAAGCTATAATAACTTGTACTTAGTGTCTAGTAAATTCAAATTGGATACATCAATATGTATAATATCATTCATACTGATGTATCTAACTTGAATATATATATATATATATTTATATATATGTATTTGTATATGGGATGATATATAGATAGATGGATAGATAGATAGATATAAATATAGATACCTATATCTTGGGTTAGAACATACTTTATAACTCTAAGCATAAGGGACTGTTGTGAAAAAAATATTAAAACCATTAATCCTATTATAATGTGGGAATGTTGGACTCTATGACACATTGGGAGTGGCTGGACACTGAACATAAAGTAAACATCCAATTACTTCCCAGGCAGTTGGCTCTCTCTTCTAAGGAGCAGTAGATCTTCTTTTTGATCTGGTCTTTGTTATAAGGATGGTACATCTGTGTATCTGCTGTTTAAACAAGAAAGTCATGATCTCCCAGATCATTTATAAATCAAACAATTGTTATCATCTATGATGGAGGGACTGTTGGGATCCAATCTCTTCAGATATACTTCACCCATTTTACAAACATCTTCCATGTACTCATCCACATACTCAGTCAGTCCTGCCTTCTGGCCTCTTAGCTATAGCGGCAAAATGAAGTGAGACATTGTGGCAAATGCTTTGCTACAGCTGCTGCCTCCTGTGAAGCATTAGGTGTTATGCATGTCCTTAGAACAGGTATGTACAGCATGCTGCAGTGAGCAATTTGTATGATAGTAATCCTGTTTCTATTTTGTTACACTCAAACCAAGATTAAATGTCTGACGTGAACTATAAATCATATTTTAATCATAAATCCTCCATTACCCTCTCTCATCCCCCTCTGTCTCTGTCTGTCTTTCTTTCTTTCCCCTTCCTCTGTTTCTTCCTTTCTTGTTCCTCCTTTCTCTCCCTCCCCCCTTCTCTCCCTCTCTTCCTTCCTTCCTTCCTTCCTTCCTTCCTTCCTTCCTTCCTTCCTTCCTTCCTTCTTTCCTTCCTTCCTTCCTTCCTTTCTTTTCCTAAACATTTTTTTTTCTAATAATCCATATAGAAAGTATCCTTTGCCATTTAAGGTTGGTTCTACTTCTTGAAACTGTTCAGGTCTGTTTCATAGCAGTGAGTGGATAAAATCTTTCTGGGTGGGGGAGGGACATGACAATGCTAGTTATGTCCTCTGGGAAAGTCTCAGAAAAAACAAAGACATGAAATATGAATATTTTTTCATTATGAAAAATGATTCTTGTGGTTGTAAAACACAAGACAGACAGACAGACAGACAGACAGACAGAGAGACAAAAAGATAAAGTAAATGGGCAGCTGGGTGTGAGAGCATATCCCTGTGACTCAGTGTTCAGGAGTGGAGGCAGACACAGGAAGAACATGAGTTTGAACTATGTAGCTAAGGTTACATTTGGGGTTAAATTAGAAAAGAGCCTGCCCCAAATATCAAACAAAAATAGGCATCAAAGAGTCCATACAAATATAAATTATCAAGTAGATACATGGAAAACTAGCAAACAAACATTTTTCATTTGTTTATTTGGTTTGATTTTGTTGTTTTTTGCTTTGTTTTGTTCTTTACTGAAGAATATTAAATATAATTTCTATAATTTTATCATATATAACTCAATTAAAGACAAGATATTTTTTTTTCAAATATCCAATGAAAGAAGAATTGTCAAATCCCTAATCAACATTAAAATTGTTTAAAGTAAACACTAAGGTAAAGGCTAATTTATACCTTCTACCTGCTGAAAGAGGAAAAAAATAATTTTCTTGAACAGATTGACACTGGGAATATCAATCACTTCAGAGGAGGTCTCATGTTCAGGAGTCCTTGACTAACATATAACGGACTCCATAGTCTTTTGTGTGCTTTTATTTGGTTACGGTTTTTTTTTTTTTCTTTCTTGATGACGTTTTATTTTGTGTTCTCAGTTTGAGGGGACATTGTTCCTGTTATGGTTTTTGTTTTGTTGTTTTTTTTTTTTTTTTGAGAAAAAAACTTAAAGTTAGGTGGTGGGGACAGGGAAAAATATGGAAGGACTAGAGGTAGAGGTATAGAATAATCAAAACATGTTTCAATTTTATTTTTTTTAAGATTTATTTATTATTATATCTAAGTACACTGTAGCTGACTTCAGATGCACTAGAAGAGGGCATCAGATTTCATTACGGATGGTTATGAGCCGCCATGTGGTTGCTGGGATTTGAACTCAGGACCTTCGGAAGAGCAAGCGGTGCTCTTAACCTCTGAGCCATCTCTCCAGCCCCCAATTTTAAAATTTTTATAAATAAAAATATAATAAAAACTTTGAATACAGAAAAACATTCATAAAGTTAAGTTAAAATAGAAAACTAAGGATTGATTATTTTATTTTCTCATATCAGATGTGCTAACACATTTCTGAGATGTGGTAAATACATTTATGTTAAAAAGTTAACAAATATTTTCAACTTGTTCTAGTGTGCACTGTAGTAGTAAACGCTGACCAGTAGAGAAGATTTTGGCAAACATACTAAAGATAATGTAAGAGAGATAACTTTTGAGTATTTGATAGCTTTATCAAATAGGCAGGACAATTTTTCTAAAAGTTATGTTAATTTCTTTGTATTTTAGAATATAAATGAAATTAGTAGTAATTCAGTAAATATAAAAATAAATGTTTATAACGATTCTTGTAATAAATCTCATAAAAACGAATATGAGAAATGTAAAGGAAGATGATACTAAAAGGCATTAAGTCTTTGATTCTAGTTTAGCTACCTAAGATTTTTCAAACTGATGGAAAGAATTCAACCTTCAACTATAAATCAACAAAATCCTATATCAAATAAAATTCCTGGTACATAAAATAAAACAGATTAATTATGTTTAGAACTACATATATAAATGTTATAGCTAATTACATGCAGTTGTCTATTAAATACTAACACACTCTGATTGAATGGATTTTTAGTTCATTGATTCACAAAAAAATCAATATTAGGAAATTAAGAATAAATAATTATGACAATTGAACAAAAAGTAAAAAATGTTATCCAGACATACTGCCAAATTAATTTTAGACTGGATTATTTATAAAACAATTCATCAATTAGGAATAAAAGACAAAAAAAATAAATCCTTAGGACTAATCAACACTATTTGTCTCAAAATGATGGCCAATATTATGTCTGATGCAAAGCATTATGATATTCTCTTACAAGCCTGCAAGAAGGTAATATTACCAGTATTATTTTTCTTTTTTAATTTTAATTTTATTTTATTGGATTTTTTTAAATTTACACTTCAAATATTATCCCATTCCTGTTTTCCCCTTCAGAAACTCCCTATCCCCCTCCTTCTATGACAGTGCTCACCCATCCACCCACTGATTCCTGCCTCCTTGCCCTTGGATTCCCATACACTGGGGCATCGATTCTTCTCAGGACCAAGAGCCTCTCTTCTCATTGATGTCTGACAAGGCCATCCTCTGCTACACATGCGGCTGAAGCCCATGGGTCCCTATATGTGTACTCTTTGGTTGGTGATTTAGTCCCTGGGAGCTCTGGGGGTCTAGTTGGTTTCTATTTTTTTCTTCCTATGGGGTTGCAAATCCTTCAGGTCCTTCAGTCCTTTCTCTAATTCCTACATTGGGGACCCCTGCATCAGTCCAATGGTTGGCTGTTAGCATCCACTTCTGTATTTGTCAGGCTCTGGCATAACCTTTCAGGAGACAGGTATATCAGGCTCTTGTCAGCAAGCACTTCTTGGCATCCCCAATAGTCTCTCTGTATATGGAATGGTTCCCCAAGTGGGGCATTCTCTGGATGGCCTCTCCTTCAGTCTCTGCTTTACACTTTGTCTCTGTACTTCCTCCTGTGATTATTTTGCTTCCTCTTCTAAGAAGGACTGAAGCACCCACACTTCAGCCTTCCTTCTTCTTGAGCTTTATGTGGTCTATGAATTGTATCTTGGGTATTCTGAGATTTTAGGATAATATCTACTTATCAATGAGTACATACCATGTCTGCTCTTTTGTGACTGGGTAACCTTACTCAGGGAGATATTTTCTAATTCCATCCATTTGCTTAAGAATGTAATGAATTTGTTGTTGTAAAGACAGTGAGTACAATATTCAAAAGGGAAGGAGAGAGTGAGCAGCCTTGTCTAGTCCCTGATTTTAGTGGGATTGCTTCAAGTTTCTCTCCATTTAGTTTGATGTTGGCTACTGGTTAATGAATATTGCTTTTACTATGTTTAGTTATGGTTCTTGAATTGATCTTTCCAAGACTTTTACCATGAAGGGATATTGAATCTTGTCAAATGCTTTCTCAGCATCTAATGAAATGATCATGTGGGTTTTTTTGTTTGTTTGTTTCTTTCTTTGAGTTTGTATTTTTTTAATTAGGTATTTTCTTCATTTACATTTCCAATGCTATCCCAAAAGCCCCCCATACTCCCCCCACCCACTCCCCTACCCACCCACTCCCACTTCTTGGCCCTGGCGTTCCTCTGTACTGAGGCATATAAAGTTTGCAAGACCAATGGGCCTCTCTTTCCACTGATGGCCGACTAGGCCATCTTCGGATACAATATGCAGCTAGAGACACGAACTCCGGGGGGGGTGGGGGGGGGAGGTTACTGGTTAGTTCATAATGTTGTTCCACCTATAGGGTTGCAGATCCCTTTATATTGAGCAATCCCTGCATTCCTGCAATGAAGCCTACTTGATGATGATAGATGATCATTTTGATGTGTTCTTGGATTCGGTTTGTGAGAATTTTATTGACTATTTTTGCATTGATATTCATAAGTGAAATTGGTCCGACATTCTCTTTCTTTGTTGTGTCGTTTTGTGGTTTAGGTATTAGTGTAATTGTAGTTTCATAGAAAGAACTGAGCAGCAGTGTTCCTTCTGTTTCTATTTTGTGGAATAGTTTGAAGACTATTGGTATTAGGTCTTCTTTGACAGTCTGATAGAATTCTGCACTAAACCCATCTGTTTTTGTTTTTTGTTTTTTTGTTTTGTTTTTGTTGTTTTTTTTGTAGGGGGGCAGGTTGGGAAACTATTAATGACTACTTCTATATCTTTAGGGATTATGGGCTGTTTAGATGGTTTATCTGATCCTGATTTAACTTTGGTACCTAGTATATGTCCAAAAAATTGTCTATTTCATCTAGGCTTTCCAGTTTTGTTGAGGATAGGCTTTTGTAGTAGGATCTGATGGTGTTTTGGATTTCCATGTGTTCTGTTGTTCTGTCAACCTTTTCATTTCTGATTTTGTTAATTTGGATACTGTTTGTGTGCCCTCTGGTTATTCTGGCTAAGGGTTTATCTATCTTGATGATTTACTCAAAGGACTATCTCTTGGTTTTGTTGATTCTTTGTGTAGTTCTTTTTGTTTCTAATTGTTTGATTTCAGCCCCGAGTTTCATTATTTCCTGCTGTCTAGTCTTCTTGAGGGTATTTGCTTCTTTTTGTTCTAGAGCTTTCAGGTGTTCTGCTAAGCTGCTAGTATATGCTCCGTCCAATTTCTTTTAGGAGGCACTCAGAGACCTGAGTTTTCCTCTTAGTCCTGCTTTCATTGTATCCCATATTTTGGGTATGTTGTGCCTTCATTTTCATTAAATTCTAAAAAGTCTTTAATTTCTTTCATTATTTCTTCCTTAATCAAGTTATCAGCTCCCATGTGTATGTGAGATTTCTGTGTTTTTTTTGGTTTTTTGTTTTTCTTTGTTTTTGTTTTTTGTTTTGTTTGGTTTTTTTGTTTGTTTTTTTTTGTTTTTTTTTTTTTTTTTTTTTTTGTTATAAAAGACCACCCTTAAACTCTAGTGACCTGATAGGAAGCATGAGATTATTTGAATCTTCTTGTATCAGTTGAGGCCAGTTTTGTGACCATGATCAATTTTGGAAAAGGTACCATGAAGTGCTGAGAAGAAAGTATACTCTTTTGTTTTAGGATGAAATGTTCTATAGATATCTATTAAATCCATTTGATCCATATCTTCTGTTAGTTTAAGTGTGTCTTTGTTTAGTTTCTTTTTTCATGATTTGTCCATTGATGACAGAGGGATGTTGAATTCTCCTACTATTATTTTGTGAGGTGCAATGTGTGCTTTGAGCTTGAGTAAATTTTCTTGCATAAACATGGGTGCCCTTGCACTTGGAGCATAGATGTTCAGAATTGAGAGGTTTTCTTTGTAGATTTTTCTTTTGATGAGTATGAAGTTAACTTCCTTATCTTTTTGATAACTTTTGGTTGAAAGTCAATTTTATGAGACATTAGAATGGCTACTGCAGGTTGTTTCTTGGGACCATTTGCTTGGAAATTTGTTTTCTAGCTTTTTTTCTGAGGTAGTGTCTGTCTTTGTCACTGTGGTATGTTTCCGGTATGCAGCAAAATGCTGAGTCCAGTTTATGTGTCCTGTCTGCTAGTCTATGTCTTTTTCTTTAAAAATCGAATCCATTTTTGTTAACGGATATAAAGTAATAGTGATTGTTGAAACCAGTTATTTTTGCTATTAGAGGTAGAATTATGTTTATTTGGATATTTTCTTTTGGGTTAGTTGAAAGAAGATTATTTTCTTGCTTTTACTAAGTTGTAGTTTCCCTCCTTGTGTTGGTGTTATCTGTTATCCTTGGTATGGGCTGGATTTGTGGAAGGATATTGTATAAATTTGGTTTTTCCATGGAATATCTTGGTTTCTCTACCTATGGTAATTGAGAGTTTTGCAGTGTATAATAGCCTTGGCTGACATTTGTGTTTTCTTAGGGTCTGTATGACATCTGCCCAGGATCTTCTGCCTTTTATAGACTCTAGTGAGAAGTCTGTCATAATTCTGTTAAGTCTGCCTGTATATGTTACTTGGCCTTACACTTATTGTTTTTAATATTCTTTCTTTGTTTTGTGCATTTGATGTTTTGATTATTACATGACAGGAAGAATTTCTTTTCTGTTCCAATCTATTTGGAGTTCTTTAGGCTTTTTTTTTTAATTAGGTATTTTCCTCGTTTACATTTCCAATGCTATCCCAAAAGTCCCCCATACCCACCCCACCCCCCAATCACCTACCCACCCACTCCCACTTTTTGGCCCTGGCATTCCCCTGTACTGGGGAATATAAAGTTTGCAAGTCCAAAGGGCCTCTCTTTCCAGTGATGGCTGACTAGGCCATCTTTTGATACATATGCAGCTAGAGACAAGAGCTACGGGATACTGGTTAGTTCATAATGTTGTTCCACCTATAGGGTTGCAGATCCCTTTAGCTCCTTGGGTACTTTCTCTAGCTCCTCCATTGGGGGCCGTGTGACCCATCCAATAACTGACTGTGAGCATCCACTTCTGTGTTTGCTAGGCCCCAGCATAGTCTCACAAGAGACAGCTACATCTGGGTCCTTACAGCAAAATCTTGCTAGTGTATGCAATGGTGTCAGCGTTTGGAAGCTGATTATGGAATGGATCCCTGGATATGGCAATCACTAGATGGGCCATCCTTTCCTCACAGCTCCAAATTTTGTCTCTGTAACTCCTTCCATGGGTGTTTTGTTCCCTTTTCTAGGAAGGGGCAAAGTGTCCACACTTTGGTCCTCGTTCTTCTTGAGTTTCATGCGTTTAGCAAATTGTATCTTATATCTTGTATATCCTAAGTTTCTGGGCTAATATCCACTTATCAGTGAGTACATATTGTGCGAGTTCCTTTGTGATTGGGTTACCTCACTCAGGATGATGCCCTCCAGTTCCATCCATTTGCCTAGGAATTTCATAAATTCATTCTTTTTAATAGCTGAGTAGTACTCCATTGTGTAAATGTACCACATTTTCTGTATCCATTCCTTTGTTGAGGGGCATCTGGGTTCTTTCAGCTTCTGTCTATTATAAATAAGGCTGCCATGAACATAGTGGAGCATGTGTCCTTCTTACCGGTTGGGACACCATGGGCATCTCTTTCTTTAGGTTAGGAATGTTTTCTTCTATAATTTTGTTGAAGATACTTACTGACCCTATAAGTTGGAAATCTTCACTTTCTTTTATACTTATTATCTTTAGATTTGGTCTTCTCATTGTGTCCTGGATTTTTTGGGTTAGGAGCTTTTTACATTTTCTATTTTCTTTGATTGTTGTGTCAGTGTTTTCTATGGTATCTTCTACACCTGAGATTCTCTCTTCTATCTCTTGTATTCTGTTGGTGATGCTTGCATCTAAGACTTCTGATCTCTTTCCTAGGTTTTGTGACTCCAGGGTTGTCTCCCTTTCTGATTTCGTTATTGTTTCCATTTCCATTTTTACATCATGGACGGTCTTGTTCAATTCCTTCACCAATTTGGTTGTGTTTCCCTGTGATTCTTTTACCCATTTTTTTTTGTGTTTGCTCTTTAAGGACTTCTACCTGTTTATCTGTTTTCTCCTGTATTTCTTTAAGGGAGTAATGTTTTTCCTTTTTCAAGTCCTCTATCATAATCATGAAATATGATTTTAAATCTGAATCTTTCTTTTCCAGTGCTTTGGGGTATCCAGAGCTTACTGTTCTGGGAGAACTGGGTTTTGATGATGCCAATATCCATTGGTTTCTGTTGCTTATGTTCTTGTGCTTGCCTCTTGCCATCTGGTTATCTCAGGTGTTAGTTGGTCTTGCTGTCTCTGACTGGAGCTTGCCCCTCCTATAGGCCTGTGAGCCTGTGATTGTAGGTTTATCACCATTCTTGAGAAGATCAGCTCTCTCCTGGGTGGGTGTCTTAGTCAGGGTTTCTATTCCTGCACAAACATCATGACCAAGAAGCAAGTTGGGGAGGAAAGGGTTTATTCGGCTTACATTTCCATACTGCTGTTGATCACCAAAGGATGCAGGACTGGAACTCAAGCAGGTCAGAAAGCAGGAGCTGATGCAGAGGCCATGGAGGGATGTTCTTTACTGGCTTGCTCAGCCTGCTCTCTTATAGAACCCAAGACAACCAGCCCAGAGATGGTCCCACCCACAAGGGGCCTTGCCCCCTTGATCACTAATTGAGAAAATGCCTTACAGTTGGATCTCATGGAGGCATTTCCTCAACTGAAGCTCCTTTCTCTGTGATAACTCCAGCTGTGTCAAGTTGACACAAAACTAGCCAATACAGCTGACCCCTTGTCAACTTGACACACAAACACATCACTAGTAAGCCTCAACCCTTACATTCTTATTCATCCCCAAGGTCTAAATAACTTTAAATGTCCCACAGTCTTTACATATTCTTAAAATTTCAATCTCTTTAAAATATCCATCTCTTTTAAAAATCCAAAGTCTTTTTAAATTAAAAGTCTCTTAACTGTGGGCATCACTAAAACAGTTTCTTCCTTCAAGAGGGAAAATATCAGGGCACAGTCACAATCAAAAGCAAAAATCAATCTCCAACCGTCCAATGTCTGGGATCCAACTCACGATCTTCTGGGCTCCTCCAAGGGCTTGGGTCACTTCTCCAGCCATGCCCTTTGTAGCACACGCGTCATCCTCTAGGCTCCAGATGCCTCTACTCCACTGCTGCTGCTGCTCTTGGTGGTCATCTCATGGTACTGGCATCTCCAAAACACTGCATGACCCCTTCAGTCCTGGGCCATCAATTGCAACTGAGGCTGCACTTTCACCAATGGCCTTCCATGGCCTCTCACAGTGCCAAGCCTCAGCTGCTCTGCTCAACTCCTTCATGCCTTCAAAACCAGTACCACCTGGGTGACCCTTACACGTTACCAAGTCCAGCCAGAGCACAAGGTACAACTTTGGCTATATCTGGAACGCAGCCACTGTGCTCTCAGAAAACACTTTCCAGAAGATGTCACCTCAATGATGCTGGTCTCTTCTTAATCACCGCTAATTTCTTAGCTCCAGCTAACCAGCCCCAAAAGTCCCAGTAATGCAAAGTTTTTGCTTTAGTAGTTCTGGTATCTTGTTAATCACAGCTGATTCTTCAGCCCCAGCTAACCAGAACTACAGAATCTTCACAATCAAAACAGCAATGGCCCTGAAAAGAGTCTTTAATTTTCCCTCTGAAATTTCACAAACCAGACCTCCATCTTCTGCAGTGTTCTCAACATTATCTTCCAAGCTCCTACACAACATCTGACAGAGCTCTTAACAATGGATGGATCTTCAAGCCCAAAGTTCCAAAGTCCTTCCACAGTCCTCCCCAGAACATGGTCAGGTTGTCACAGGAATACCCCACTCTGCTGGTACCAATTTGTCTTAGTCAGGGTTTCTATTCCTGCACAAACATCATGACCAAGAAGCAAGTTGGGGAGGAAAGGGTTTATTCGGCTTACATTTCCATACTGCTGTTGATCACCAAAGGATGCAGGACTGGAACTCAAGCAGGTCAGAAAGCAGGAGCTGATGCAGAGGCCATGGAGGGATGTTCTTTACTGGCTTGCTCAGCCTGCTCTCTTATAGAACCCAAGACAACCAGCCCAGAGATGGTCCCACCCACAAGGGGCCTTGCCCCCTTGATCACTAATTGAGAAAATGCCTTACAGTTGGATCTCATGGAGGCATTTCCTCAACTGAAGCTCCTTTCTCTGTGATAACTCCAGCTGTGTCAAGTTGACACAAAACTAGCCAATACAGTGGGATATGGGTGTGGCATCTTAGATCCAGGGTGCAGATGGAGAGCAGAAGTATCTTCTCCCCAGCTGCTCCACTGCTCCTGTGCCTTGTGCACTCCTGGCATGTCCCTCTTTGTACAGTTTTTAGAGTGAAAGTGGTGATCTTACCTCTGTGCTTAGGATTGAGAATACTCCTGGGAGACCAGCTCTCTCCTGGCGGGATTTGTGTGAGGAGGGCTATAGGACAGCCTTAGCTCGAGGTGCAGATGAAGACTGGAAGCACCAGTATTCTTTTTCAGTTAATTTTAAATGTTAGATTTATTGAAGCATGATTAATAAAGATGGAGATTCATTCTTTCAAGTATGCAGTTTGATAATTAGAACGATGTTGTGCCATCAGGATAAAAATAAATCATTATAAATATAAGCATCCTTTCTTACTGGTGTTCTGTGGTACCTGGGATCCCAGGCTATCATGACAGTTTAGCTGATGCCTCTCCTGTGTTATTTTTTCCAGAATTCCATGTCAGATTATGACTTTTTCATAATGCCTGGTACTTTAAAATTTATCCATGTGGCCCCATTAGCATTATTCATTTTTACATGAGACTCATATGTCAACATATTTTAATTTTTATTTCTAGAGTGGCTAACCCTACTTTCATAGATGCTTGTCCTCTGTGATTTTCTATATAGATAGTTATGCTGCTTGTGAATAAATATAACATTTTCTAACTATAGCTTCATCTTAAAATTTTGTAAACTTGTAGATAGAATTACCCTTTTCTCCTCTTAATTTCAGTCTAGATTCTAAAATCACCGTTTCTAAAACTAAAATAAAACAAAATAAAATCATAAAATTTTAATTGTAATTACTTTGATCCTTCTTTGTTGGAAAACTTAATTTCAGTTTCTCTCTTCCAAATATAATATTTATTGTAATTTTTCTCAGTAATGTTTAAATATTACAGGTTATAGAGTTTAAAATTTTGTGTTTTTTTTTTTAATTTTCACTTTTAGCTGTGCATTGATAGTATACTGAAGTTCAGTTGACAGTTCCTACTTTGAACTGGGTCAATTGATCTGTCACTTGCTTCCCATTACTGTCTCTGTATGATATTCTGAAGCCTAACTCTGAAGACAGGCTGTGAATAAATATAGATCACCTTTATGTTAATATTTTATGTATTTTTTGAGACTCACAGTTTTTATTTAAAACCTACAGTGAAATGTTAAATAGAAGTAAGGAAGGGAGACCTTCTTTGCTGTTACAGACTTAGTGAGAAGTAAGAGAAGTAAACTTTTCTTCATTAATATGTTAGCGGAAGAATTTTAACATAGGCTTCTTTTTCAGTGTCGATTTCTCCAAACTTAATATTGGACTTGAATATTAAGTCCAATAATATATATAATATTATATATATATATATATCCACAGTATCTTATGCAAAACTTCCTCTTCAAATTTCTTTATCTGAAATTAATATGAGGACTCCTATGGTCCTCCTGTTGGGGTTCTTATTTACGCACTCTTTTATAATTAACAAATGTCTTTTTATTAGGCATTAGCTTCTTTAACTGTACCAGATACTATTTCTTACTGGCTAATATTATTTACCAATCTATGACCTTTAACTTAGTGTTTGTATGGTTTATATTTAATATAATTACATTTGCATTCTTTAATTTTTATGTTTTCCTATTGCTTTCTGTTTGTTTTGAATTAACTGGTTAAATATGCAAACGTTATGCACATTGATTTGCTGTCATGCTGCACAGTATTATATCACTCACTGTGCACTGAAGAAGCTCAAGAACACTTTTTCTCTCTCCCTCCCTTAATGTGAGCTAGTCTTGTCCTGTATCATCTTCCTATATGCTATGAGAATTTCAGTACTTAGGCTTTGTTTTACCTTAGACAGTCACTATTTTATCATTTTCAGAGTTATAAAATTAATAAGTAACACATTTCCTGAGCTGCATGTCTGCCTTTCTACTGGGGTGTCTGAACACTACCAACAAGCCATTCATGGGAGGCAGAACACTGTCCATAATAGAGGTCCCAGGTCTTGTTTTCTCTGAGTGAGAAGCAGCAGAGTCTAAGATGGATGCTGTGGTTCCCAGTCTCCTGTGTAGCCACATACCCCTGAGGTACCTTCTGGAATTAGGAATGGGTCTGTGCTATCTTTCAGGGTGTCTTTGTGCCAGGCTGGAAGGGGATGGCTGATATACTCTCTACCCCTATAGCTCCCTCACAGCAGTCCTTGTTTGTCCAAACTCTTTTATTTGATGGCAGATGTAAATTCATATACCTTATTCTGGGTGAACCAGCGATTAAATACCTTTTGTAGGAAAAAAAAATGCCCAGGAAGGGAAGTTCATTGGCTGAACATTTGAGGCCTATGTATATACCTCATTAGCATGGAAATCTCCAGGTTTTAATGCTATGTGACCAATTGTAATGGTCCTCTCTGGGGTGTCATGGTTACCTGTTCCACATCAGTTAATTTGGCAGACAGCTGGTCCAACCTCTGCTCTTCTCAATTTTGAGATTTCCCAGGTTTTGAACCTGCTCAGCCTTACCAGTTCTTCTGTATGATGGCAAGGTCCACTTGCCCCACACACATTTCAACTTTAACCACATTTTACTGCTTCATAGATGTTTTAAGATCAGCTATTGGATGAATCAGAGGACCCCCAATGGAGGAGCTAGAGAAAATACCCAAGGAGCTAAAGGGATCTGCAACCCTATAGGTGGAACAACATTATGAACTAACTAGTACCCGGAGCTCTTGACTCTAGCTGCATATGTATCAAAAGATGGCTTAGTCAGCCATCACTGGAAAGAGAGGCCCATTGGACTTGCAAACTTTATATGCCCCAGTACAGGGGAACGTCAGGGCCAAAAAGTGGGAGTGGGTGGGTAGGGGGGTGGGGGAGAGGGTATGGGGGACTTTTGGGATAGCATTGGAAATGTAAATGAGGAAAATACCTAATTAAAAAAAAGAATGGCTAGAAAGTGAGTCAGTAGAATTTAATAAGCAATAAAGATATTTAATTTAACATTACTATAGTTTAAAATATTAAAAACATTAATTAAGTCAAATAAGGCAACAAAAATATATACACCTATTGTCATTTACAAGTGTTGATTGGAAAAATGTCTTCTCAGATTTTTTTATTAGGTATTTTCCTCATTTACATTTTCAATGCTATCTCAAAGGTCCCCCATACCCACCCCCCCAATCCCCTACCCACCCACTCCCCCTTTTTGGCCCTGGTGTTCCCCTGTACTGGGGCATATAAAGTTTGCAAGTCCAATGGGCCTCTCTTTGCAGTGATGGCCCACTAGGCCATCTTTTGATACATATGCAGCTAAAGAAAATTTGGAGCTGTGACAAAAGGATGGACCATCTAGTGACTGCCATATGCAGGGATCCACCCCATAATCAGCTTCCAAATGCTGACACCATTGCATACACTAGCAAGATTTCGCTGAAAGGACCCAGTTATAGCTCTCTCTTGTGAGACTATGCAAACACAGAAGTGGATGATCACAGTCAGCTATTGGATGGGTCACACGGCCCCTAATGGAGGAGCTAGAGAAATTACCCAAGGAGCTATAGGGAACTGCAACCCTATAGGTGGAACAACAATATGAACTAACCAGTACCCGGGAGCTCTTGTCTTTCTCAGATTTTTTTATTCATTGTTAATTGGAATTGTTTCATAAATTTTGTTGTTGAGCTATAAAATGTATATATGATAACCTCTTATTGAATAGTAAATGTATGGCTTACAAATATTTTCTATCCTGCGCACTGTGTGTCTGTTTTACTGATTATTTTCATAGTGCTGCAGAAAGAGTTTAACTTAGGACTTTTTCCACCTCCTCTCTCACCAAAGTTGACTTTTTGGAGCATTCCTAATTATTTTATTCTTTTAGGATTCGTGTTATAATCCTTACTCCATATTCGTGTAACTTTGTGCCGAGTGTTCCTTACGAATCATTTTCATTTTAATTACATGCTACCATAATATCTAGCAGAAATCACGTCATTTATTGAAGAGACTAATTTTTACCCATGTATGTTCTTGAATGATTTGTTTTTGATAAGTTGACCATATACATATAGATTTATTTCTGGGTTTCTGTTTTGTTTCATTGTCCTAAATATATATTTTCCAAACAATAAAAAAAGATTTTGTAAAGTTTCATATTTCACATGGTATCAGCCACCTGCCTTGGAGCTTCCTTAGTAATTCAGGTAGTGTGGTATGTGGTGAGAATAATTAGAATATATTATAGACATATATAAAATTGGCAAACACTAATGTTTATCAACTTAAAAAGAAAAAATTCACATTCATCTAGTATTTATCCTATTATTTTCTAAAAGCTTGACAATTCTACATTATATGCTTAGCTATGATAATTCCTGGGGTTTTACAAAAATTATGCTAGTTGATTACAGTATTCTGTTCTTCTGTTGTTCTTCATTTATTTGCTGTTTCCTCTCTCTCTTGTGTCTCTGAGTGTACATATGTGTATTTGTATGAATAGCCAGTATATTTTGCTGAAAATACTGTTAATCTTGACTGATTAGTCATTTATCTTAACCAATTATTATTTTCTCACCACTATGATATTTATTTTCATCATTTTAGGTTTATAGTAACCTTGAAGTTGAGTAAAGTTAGTTTTCTGTTTATTTATTATAGCCATTCCTCTATCATCCACTTCTAGACTTTTGACTTTTCCTTTAAGTGGTTTGGATGAAATCTGTGCCCTGCAATTGTGAAGACTGAATCTCAGGTCCCTAGCAACCTACATGAATGACAGTTAAACCCACATGAATGGCAGCCATCCTATAATTCTAGTATGCAGAAGATGGAAGCAGTTGATTCTTAAAATAATTTGGATAGTTAACTAGAAAGTGTCAGCAAACACTGTATTCAACTGAGAGACTCTGCCTCAATGTAAAGATGGAAAGATATCAAGAAAGTCTCCTGATGTCAGTGTTGAGCTTCCTCATACATGCACCCTCACACAAGTACATGCAGACATGCATGTATAAACATACATGCAATTCCTCTAAAAAGTAAAGTTTAGAATGAACTCTATGAGCCATGTTGGGAAGAATGGACATCTGAATTAGATTTAGTTTTCTAAAGCATGAAGATGGAATACTTTTCTATTATTTTAGATCAGCAGTCCGTGATTTGCAACCCTTTTTGGGGTCACATATCAGATATCCTATATATCATATTTATATTATCAGTCATAACAGTAGCAAAATTACAGTAAGAAAGTAGCAATAAAATAAATGTATGATTAGAAGTCACCAGAACATGAAGCATTAGAGGGTCCCAGCATTAGGGAAGTTCAGAACCACTGTTTTAGATAGAATTACTTTGCTTTCATCAGAATTTTGAAGTATTTTTTGCACATATATTCTGCATATGATTTGATAATGTACAACTAAATACTTCATTGTTCAATATCAAAATAAATTACATTCTACTTTATTTCAAATTTCAATCATTCATTGACTCTAAGGAGGAAGACTTTTTTGTTTTTGGAACTCACTATATAAAATGACCTTTCTAAAAACCATTTCCAGGAGTCCATTCACTATAACTTTCTACTTAAACATTCTGGTCAGCTGTGAAAACAGATACAAGTCTTTATTACCACTCCTTCTCTTCTTGGACTGTTAGATCGCTCATCCCATGATGAATAAATTTTGGGAGAAAAGGCGAACGTGCTTTCCAAAAACACAGAAGTAAATTATCCTGGAACTCTCCATCAAGTGTAATATTACATATAGACTTTTTATAAATGCCTCTTACCAAGAGAGCATCTTTCTTTATTTTTAGTTTTCTAAGAGTGTTCTGAATGTGTGATGGATTTTGTCCAATACATTTTCTGCATCGATTGATATGATTATATGGTTTTGTCCTTTAGTCTGTTGATATGGTGGATTACATAAATTGATTTTCAAATGTGCAAGTAGCTTTGCATAACTGGCCTAAATCCAGCTTGGCCGTTTTGTATAATTCTTCTCTTACATTGTTGCAGTCAATTTGTTAATATTTTCATGAGGATTTTTTATCTGTGTCCATGAGAGATAAGGGCATGTACTTTTTCTATTTTGTAATGTCTTTATCTGGTTTTCATATTAGTATAAAGCTGGCATCATAAAGGGATTTGGGAAATGTCTTTCTATTTCAATTTCTGATAGAGATTGCATGGTTTCTTTCTTAACTATGTGGTAGCATTCACCAGTGCAGAATTGTTTGCCATAGTAGGTAATTATTTATTCAATTCAATAATTATATTCTTATTCAGATTACCCATTTTTCCCTTCAGGAGTTTTAGTATTTTGTGTTTTTCCAGAACCAAGTTCGTTCACCTTAGATACCGCAGTCATAGCTGTCGAGTACACATGCCATGCCTTCAGTATTCTTGTGACTGTATTAGTTTTGGGTTACATTTGCTCTGATGAAACAACATGACCAAAAGCAACTTGGGGATGAAAGATTTGGCTAATGTTTTCCTGTTACTGTTAGTCATTGAAGGAAGTTATGGTAGGAACTCAAACAAGGTAGGGACCCAGAGGCAGAAGCTGATGCAGAGGCCATGGAATAGTGTTGCTCACTGGCTTTCTCTCCATGGTTTATTCAGCCTGCTTTCTTCTAGAATCCAGGTATCCAAGTCTAGGGATTGTACCACCCACAATGAACTATGCACTCCCCTATCAATCACTGATTAAGGAAATGCCCTAAAGGTTTGCTTACAGCCCAGTCTTATGCAGTCATTTTCTTAGTTGAGGCTCCCTTCTCTCTCATAACTCTAGCTTGTGTCAATTTGAAATAAAACTGGCCAGCACAGTGGCATTGAAGAGTCTATTGTTTTTTATTTATGACATCAGTAACTTTTGAATATTCTTTTTTTCTTATTTAGTTTATGAAGAGGTTTATTGATCTTAGTGATCTTTAAAACAGCAGGATTTGATTTTTTCAGGCTTCATTATTTTATGCTCTTAATTTCATTGATTTCAACTCTTAATTTTTCCTATTTATTTACCTCTGTTTGCATTAAGAATGATGTTGCATTATTGATTTTTAAATATTTCTTCCTTTCTAACATCATCACTGCTATAAGTTTCCCTCTGAGAAAAACTTTTTATTGCATCCTGTGATTCTTAGTAAGCTGACTTCATTCAGTGTGGTTCAGAACTTTTTACAATTTATATTGAGAGTTCTCAGTGGTGGCATTGATTTTCTAGGTTTTATTTAGAAGTATGAATCCAGACTTCCATGTAGCTGACGATATCTGTCTTCTGTTCTTAGCTTAATACCTATGTGTCAAGAAGACATGCTCTTCAGTAACTGGCCCATTCTTCAAAACTTGGTAAGCCACTTTAATGTCCTAGACTGCGGCTGAGTATTCTACTAGAACTTGGGCAGGAGGGACCTTTTATTGCTGTTGACTTTGCAACAGGGTATGTGTCAATTATGCCCTGCTGACTAATGTTGCAATGCTTTACTGCTAATTTTTATCAATACTCACTGGCCATATTTTTACACAGAATTAGGGTACTGAAATTTGTACCTGGAACAAAAGACAGAACTGTTGCTTGGTGCTTTATTTTCACCTTTGTCTTCTGTGCTTTGATGGTTTGTTTATAAGTGCACACACATCAATTATTGCCACTTATTCTGAAAAAATGGACTCCTTTGTTATTATGCACTGACTCTCTTTATTCCTGATATTTTCTTTGTTCTCAAGATTGCTTTTTAAAATACTAACATGGCCACTTCCACTTTCATTAGATTGTTAGCACAGTAGATCTTTTTATATTCCTTTCATTTTAATCAACCTATGCCTTCATATACAAAATGTTTCATGCAGACTGATTTTATTTGGAACTTATTAATTGTTAAATCTAGTTTGACAAGCTGCCTTCTTATTCTACATGTGCAACAGTCACAGTCATTGTCCAGCATTTCACAGCACTCCCTTTCAACCCCAGGCTGGTATGGTTTTTTTTTTTTTTTTTTGCTTCAGTTTAGTTAACCCATGCCTTATCTCTCACTCCCCCTTTGTGTTCTCATCCTGGCTTAAATCATTAGCTCTAAGTATTCCCCCACCTCAATTTTTCATATTCCATGTTATTCGAGTCTTTCCTATTACATTATTTTTACTTGCATTACAAGATGTTTGGTTCCCAGGAAACTTCTTCACATCTACCCCACCCTCCTTAGTTGTCCACATCATAGTCATTCTAATACCCAGTTGAACCTCTCTTACCCCCAATGCCCTCACTTTCTACTTTCCTTTCTCTTACTCTCTATCCCTTTATTTTTTATTATTTTTTTCTTTCCATTTTTTATTAGGTATTTAGCTCATTTACATTTCCAATGCTATACCAAAAGTCCCCCATACCCACCCACCCCCACTCCCCTACCCGCCCACTCCCCCTTTTTGGCCCTGGCGTTCCCCTGTTCTGGGGCATATAAAGTTTGTGTGTCCAATGGGCCTCTCTTTCCAGTGATGGCCAACTAGGCCATCTTTTGATACATATGCAGCTAGAGTCAAGAGCTCCGGGGTACTGGTTAGTTCATAATGTTGATCCACCTGTAGGGTTGCAGATCCCTTTAGCTCCTTGGGTACTTTCTCTAGCTCCTCCATTGGGAGCCCTGTGATCCATCCATTAGCTGACTGTGGGCATCCACTTCTGTGTTTGCTAGGCCCCGGCATAGTCTCACAAGAGACAGCTACATCTGGGTCCTTTCGATAAAATCTTGCTAGTTTATGCAATGGTGTCAGCGTTTGGATGCTGATTATGGGGTGGATCCCTGGATAAGGCAGTCTCTACATGGTCCATCCTTTCATCTCAGCTCCAAACTTTGTCTCTGTAACTCCTTCCAAGGGTGTTTTGTTCCCACTTCTAAGGAGGGGCATAGTGTCCACACTTCAGTCTTCATTTTTCTTGAGTTTCATGTGTTTAGGAAATTGTGTCTTATATCTTGGGTATCCTAGGTTTGGGGCTAATATCCACTTATCAGTGAGTACATATTGTGTGAGTTCCTTTGTGAATGTGTTACCTCACTCAGGATGATGCCCTCCAGGTCCACCCATTTGGCTAGGAATTTCATAAATTCATTCTTTTTAATAGCTGAGTAGTACTCCATTGTGTAGATGTACCACATTTTCTGTATCCATTCCTCTGTTGAGGGGCATCTGGGTTCTTTCCAGCTTCTGGCTATTATAATGAACAATCCCTGATGACAGCCCATTTCTAGTTTCCCAGACTTCATGTGTGCTCTATGTTAAATGAACAGAACGTGGCATTTGAAGCTAGGACCCTCTTATAACAAAGAATATGTGGTGCTTATCTTTTGGAATCTGAATGATATTACACAGTATAGCATTTTCCAGTTTTGTCCATTTATCTGCAAGTATTGTGATTTTATTTACCTTTACAGTTGAGTAGTATTCCATTCTGTGTGTATGTATATATATATATATATCACATTTTTACTACCTATTTGTCATCTCATGGCCATCCAGGTTGATTTCATTTCCTACCTGTTGTGAATAGGATGGCGATGAACATGAATGTGGCAGTATCTCTGTAGCAACACTGAATGCTTTAGTGTTTATCAAGAGTGCTGTGATTGGGTCAAATGGTAGATCTAATTTTAATTTTCTGAGAGGCTACCAAACACAGTTTTAGAGTGGCTGCATTGGCTTATACAGATACTAACAATTCAGAATAATATTTTTTATTGAAGTTTTGAGCATTTCCCCCTATGAACCCCAAGCAGATCACTTCTCAGTCTTTCAAAATGTGTCTTCCAGTCTTTGTGACCTCTTCCCTCAAAAGAAGAAGTAGAATGAGAAGGAGGAGGAAGAGGAGGAAGAGGAAGAGGAAGAGGAGGAACCAAGTACAAGTTGTGTTGCTCTTATGCTCACTGGAGCATGGTCAAATTACTGATGGCCAGCTCCTTAAAGAAAACTGAGTCTTTCCCCACCCATGAACTGGCCTGAAGTCATCAATTATGAGGTGCTATACTTCTGCACTCTTATCACAATTTTTAAGTGTTCTCATTGATGGCTTTCTGTCTAGGCTATTACATTGGGAACTAGGGTAGGGGTAAGTGTTGTCATAGATTCCTTCTACATATCTCTTTTTCAAATGTCTGTCTTCTGTTAGCAATATAATGGCCAAAGTAGCTTGATTGTTCTTTATAATCAGTTGGAGCACAGATTATGGGCTTATTGATGGTTTCTGGCAGCAGCACCTCATGAACATCAACAAGGCTTTAGACTGTAGCACAGACCACAGACATCAGCATTGAATTTGGTTGTAATGCAAGTCAAGGATATAAGTGCAGACTCTGGCAGCCTGGACCACAGTCGCTGACTTGAACTTTGGTGGCAGCATGGATCCAGACATCACATCAACTCAAATGGCAACACAAGACACTCTGATCAATATGATCCCCACCCCCCAGGGACAGCAGACATCAGGGTCACAAATATCAACATGGTTTCAGGCTAAGAAATATCCCTGACATGACATTGTGAGATGTAGAACCCCAAAACATTCCATTGTGTTTGTTTTGTGTGAGTCATCTACTAATGAGCATGAAGCTTGCTGTAAAGAGTAATTTGTTTTGCCAGTGAAAATCCCTTATAGAAACTTAAAGTTTAATTTGCAAGTGGTTATTTGCAAGAGATAGCTTCTGGGTTAAGGAAGCAGGTATTTACCCATTCTCCTTTCAGGCTCTGAACTCTGCTCATGCTCAGTCTGAGAGTTCATATGTGCATTGTTTGAGAGGGTCTTGCTTCTCTCTGTCCTCCATCCACTCTTATGCATACACTCTTCTCAACTCCTTTTTTTCTGAGTCCCAAGGAGAGAATTTAGTGGAGATAGATAAATCTCATATCGAACTGAGTGTTCCAAGGTTTCAAGGTGTCTGTTTCTCTCTGTCTCTCTGTCTCTTCTCTCTCTCTCTCTCTCTCTCTCTCTCTCTCTCTCTCTCTCTCTCTCACACACACACACACACACACACACACACACACACACACACACACACACACACCTCCATCCCTTCCTTCCTCCATCCATCCATGCTGCCTACCCCTTAATACCATAATGTCTGTCTGTTGGTCACATTTGTTCTCATCTTCTACAGAAGAAAGCTTCTCTAATGATAGCTGAACATGATGTTGATATATGATATAGCAAAATATCACTAAGAGTTATTTTATCACTACAGTTTTATTTATAAGACCAGTAGTATTTGATCTTACCATAAGTTCATGTGATATTTAGGTTCAGGTTCTTGGGAAACTCACAGTTTTCGATATGGTAACTATCTTGTGAAGTGAACCTTTAGTCAATTCAGATATTGGTTTGAGCTTTGATCCACCATTGCATTAGCATATCTTGCAGGCAGGAAACTACTGTACATCAAAGGTTTTGTGACTGGTTTGGTGTTTACCTTTTTCCTTTGCTAGCATGTAAAGGACATGTTTGCACCAAAGATTCTATCTAGCATGTAGGGGTAAACTCTCTAGGTAGCTAGCTCAATTTCTCTATGTTCAATGATTTGTGTAGGAGTTGTCTTCTGCAATGGGGCCTTGCTTTCAATTTGTGGAGAACAAACCATTGTAGTACCAATTTGGGAACTTTGGTTTCTTTAAAAAAACATAGAAATGTAAGAATATGTTTTCATTTTAATTCCAGGTGTGGGGTATGGGGCTGCTTTAGATTGCCCACACAGCTGACTATGATTTGCTTTGTGGTTTAGGAGAAGCAGGATTTTGCCAGCTGCATATAATTTCTGTGATTCTGTGACATTTGGAATTCTAGGTACTTTTTAGAGGGTATAAAATGCTATGGCCAGAGAGGATTGGTGGGTTGTTGATTGGGTGTTGGTTGTTGTTGGTTGGTTATGTTTTTTTTTTAAATAGTCATGCAAAAAGGAGGGGGAGGGGGAGGAGGAGGAGGAGAAATAACTAAATACATTGACTCAGAAGATGAAAATTTCCCCAAGGAACCCAGTGCCACTACTCACCAAGAAGTAGCCTAAAAGCATGGTTACCCCTTCCAACTCCTGACTTTATCCAGGAGTTTATTTCCTTGCATCTCTGTTCACTTTTATCTAGTGTTAGAGGGTTGAAAGGGTGGAAGAAAAAGGATTGAGAAGGGTAGAAGAAAAAGGATTGAGAAGGGTGGAAGAAAGAACTCAGAAAAGTAGACAAAAGCCAGCTACAACCTGTAGTCTGGACAACAGTCTTGGTTGTTTGGGGTTTCCCATGGGGCTCTCTTGACCAAAAATTCAATTAGATAAAACCCAGAATTGTTACGTTACAGGACATTTCATTTGGTGACAAGAGATGAAATATTGTCCCTGTTTCTCCATTTTTTTAGTGATTTTGTTTAGATCAACTATTTATATAATTTAGGAAGTTTCTACTGCATTCTGTTTCCATACTAGACCTCAAATGACCAGTAATTTTGGCAGTCTCTCCCTGAATTCCCTCTATTGTTTCCCTCTCCACATGATCATCTTATTCCAGACCGCCATCCATAAGTATCTATTCTATTCCCTACCCCTAGTCCCATAATCTATACCTAAGCTGTTATTCTATGAATTAATTATAGCTTGGTTATCATTAAATTAGCAGCTAATATCCGCATAAAGGGTTTACATACCATATTTATCTTCCTGGCTCTGATTAACTCATCTGGAATGATTTTTTTGGGGGGTTCCATTAGTTTATCCATGAATTTTGTTTATTTTTTGGTACTGAGAAACATTTCATTGGGTAAATAGCACAGCTTCCTTATCCACTCTTCTATTGAAAGACATCTAGGTTGTTTCCAATTTCTGACTATTATAAATACAACAGCAATGAACATGATTAAGCAACTGGGTTTTTTTGTTTGTTTGTTTGTTTGTTTTGTTTTTGTTTTTGTTTTGTTTTCTTTTTTTGGTAGGACAGATCATCCTTTGGGTATATTTTTACAAATGGTATAAATGGATCTCGTGGTAGTTCAGTTCCCATTCTCTTGAGCAACTGCCGCACTGATTTATAGTGATTGTATAAATTTACACTCCCAACAGCAATGTATGAATGTTCCCCTTTATATCCTCCATAGCACAAGCTGTTACTTGTTTAGCTGATCTTGGCCATTTCTGACAAGAGTGACATAAAAATCATAATGTACATTTGATTTGCATTTCCATGACAAGAAAGGATGTTGAGCATTTCTTTATTTCTCAATCATTTGAGGTTCAACTTTTGAGAATTCTGTTTAGATCTGCACCCCATTTTTATTGTTTATTTTATTTATTTTCATTTCAGATGTTATCCCCATTCCCAATTTCTCCTCTACAAAACCCCTATCGCCTCCTCCTCCCCCTCCCTCTCTGAGGGTGCTCCCCTACCCACTTACCTTATTCATTTTCTTGATTTTGAGATTTTTGAGCTCTTGGGATTCTCTGGATTTCCTTGTTTCCTGATTCTCTGGATAATTTCTGTAATTATGTTCCTCTTTTCATTTCTAATTGTGCTAATTTGTATATTCTCTCTTTATATCTTAATTTGGGTAAGGGTTTGTCAATTTTAATGGCTCAAGTATTTGTTTCATTGATTCTTTGTATTTTTTTCATTCATTTATTTATTTATTTGTGTCATTTTGGTTTTTGGTGTCTTTAAAAAATAATTTGAGTCCTGAGTTTGATTATTTCTTTTCATCTATTCCTTTTGGGTGTGATTTCTTCCTTTTGTTCTAGAACTTTCCTACAAGCCGATAAGTTAATAGCAGATGTCACCAATTTTCTTACATAGGCGCTTAGAGCTATGGACTTTCCTTTTAGAATTACTTCATTCTATCCTTGCTCCATTTTTTTTTTTTTAAATTTAGGAGAGTTGTTGAGTTTCCATGATTTTGTAAGCTTTCTTGTGGGAAGCTGCAAACGCCATTACAAGATGGCGCTGGTTTCTTTAAGCCGACGCCCATGAATATGGGTAAACAACCATTGTTCTGCACATGCAAACGCTGACACCATTGCATACACTAGCAAGATTTTGCTGAAAGGACCCAGATAGAGCTGTCTCTTGTGAGGCTATGCTGGGGCCTAGAAAACACAGAAGTGGATGATCACAGTCAGCTATTGGATGGATCACAGGGCTCCCAATGGAGGAGCTAGAGAAAGTACCCAAGGAGCTAAAGGGATCTGCAACCCTATAGGTGGAACAACAATATGAACTAACCAGTACCCCAGAGCTCTTGTCTCTAGCTGCATGTATATCAAAAGATGGCCTAGTTGGCCATCACTGCAAAGAGAGGCCCATTGGACTTGCAAACTTTATATGCCCCAGTACAGGGGAACCCCAGGGCCAAAAAGGGGGAGTGGGTGGGTAGGGGATTGGGGGGTGTGGGTATGGGGGGACTTTTGGGATAGCATTGAAAATGTAAACGAGGAAAATACCTAATAAAAAAATAAATTAAAAAAAAAAAGAGTTTTTTGCCGAGTCATTGTCTGGCCCGACGCATATTAATGAGGTACTGGTAGCATAACCAATCAGGTATGGACACATCACTCCTAGGCCTATATAAGCAGCACCATTTCTGGACTCTGGGTCTTCCTCTTCATGCTGAAGCTAGCATAATAAAGCATTGCTGCAGAAGGATCCGGTTGTCTGCCTGTGTTCTTGCTGGTGAGATGATAGCGTGCGCGACACTTTCTATTGTTCTATTGTTTATATCTAGTTTTAATTCATGGTGGCCAGTTAGGATACAGGGTAATATTTCAGTTTTCTTGTATCTGTTAAAAATTGCTTTGTATCTGAGTATGTGGTGAATTTTGGAGAACATTCTGTGAGGTGCCGATAAGAAGGTATTTCTTTTGTGTTTTTGTGATATGCTCTGTAAATATCTAATAGATATATTTGGTTTATAACATCAGGAGCTCTTGCATTTTCTGTTTAGTTGTTATGTGACCAGTCTATTGGTGAGAATGAGGTATTGAAATTTCCCACTATCACCATGTTGTTTAAGGTGTAAGAATGTAATAGTGCTTCCTTTATGAACTTATGTGCACTTGTGTTTGGTGTAGAGATGTTAAGAATTGCAATGTCTTCTTGATGGATTTTTCTTGTGATTACTTCTCTGGGAATATGGGGCAGAGAATAAAAAGAGAACAAACCAGGTAGTTTGCTACAGAACTGGGGATGAGACTAAAACATTGGAATTGGTGGATGCTGGGAAAAGTGAAGATCTACAGTTATTGTTTCTGGTTTCCTGCCTCAAGTGGCTTGTAGGTTTACAGGGAGTGTATGCTAAAAGTGGGAGCTAGAATAAAGCAATGAGTTGTAGGAAGGAAGTTAGAAGAGGAAGATCTGTGTGATCCATGGAGATGGGGTGGGGCCATAGCAGTCTGTATTCTATAGATCCAGAGATAAGACAGAGAACTGGATTTAGTGGACTGGGAAGTAAAGGTGTTAGTCTACTGCCCTCCCATCGTTAATTTTAACTAGGTTGTTGGGGAGTTCATATTCATCATAATTTTAAAAATATATTTTATGTCCTAGATAGTACTCCTCTGTCAGATGTACAGATAGTAAAGATTTACTCCTGTTCTGTGCTCTGTATCTTCATCTGATTATCAGTTTTCTTTGCCACATAGAAATGTATTAATTTCATGATATCCCTTTTGTCAATGGTTGCTCTTATTCCCAGAGCTACTGGGTTCCTATGCAAAGAGCCTTTGTATTTGCTTTTAAGTTGATAAATATATGCTTGAATTTTTCCACCAACAGTTTCATGGTATCCGGTCTTAAATGAGGTCCTTTATCCACTTATATTGAGTTTTTGAAAAGTTTCATTTTTTACATGTTAAATTTCCAGATTTCATAGCATCAATTGCTAAAGATGCTGTCTTTCCTCAAATGTATATTTCAAGTGTCTTTGTCAAAGATCAGGTGACTATGTATATGGTGTTACATCTGGGTCCTCTATTCTACTCCACTGATTTTTATGTCTGCTTTTATACCAGTATCATGTTGTTTTTATTGCAATGGCTCTGTAGGATAACTAGAGATCAGATGTGGTGCTACCTCATACAGCATTCTTTATCTATCTTTGTTCAGATGCCTCCATATAAATTTGTAACTGTTTTTTTTTTTTTTTTTTATGTTGTGAAGAAAATTCCAGGTTTTTATTTAAGATGTTTTAAAAATAATTTTGTTTACTTGTTTTTCTGTTTTTGTTTCCTGTGTGTGGGTTTTTTGTTTGTTTGTTTGTTTGTTTGTTTTGTTTTGTTTTTTTGCATGTAATTGATTCTGTAAATTGCGTGTAGCAGAATGGCCATATTCACAAATTGATCTTGATAATTCCTGAATAAGAGAGGTCTTCTATGATCTGCACAAACTTCTGTCTCTAGTGCCCGTCTTCATCCTAATCACTGTTTTGTTGCCCTGAAGAGACACATGACAAAGGCAAGTCTCATTAAAAAACAAAAACAAAACCAAAAACAAACAGGCATTTAGTTGAAAGCTTGCTTACAGTTTCAGAGGTTTAGCCCATTACCATCATGGCCAGAAGTATGATGCCAGGCAGACAGTCACTAGTAGCAGTAACTAAGATCTGTCTCCTGATCCACAGGCCTGGACTTCTGAAACCTCAAACCCACCCACAAGTGACACATTCCTCCCAGAAGGATACCTTCCTAATTCTTTTAACCCGTTTGATACTGTCACTCCCTGGTGACTGAGCATTCAAACATATGAGCCCCTGGAGGTCCTTCTCATTAAAACCACCATAGTGCTTTAATGTGTTCATTGACAGGCCTTTCATTAGTTAGGTTTATCCTCAGAATATTTTGTGGCTATTGTGATTGTTTCTCTGATTTGTTCTTCACTGTGTTCTTCTAGGTACTTAAGAAGGCTACTGATTAAAGTGTGTTAATTCTCTAACATGCCATATTGCTCAAAGTAGTTTTCATTTCTAAGAATTTTAGTGTGGTTGTCTATAGCATTTCTCATGTATAAATTCATATCATCCACAAATAGAGGTATTGACTACTTATCTTTCAATTTGTATTCCTGTTACTTTGCTTTTGTTATTGTCCTAGTTAAACCTTCAAACACTATACTTAAGTCTATAATGAAGTGAATGAACATCCTTATCTTGTTCTTGATGTGAGTGGGATACTTTTGAGTTTTCTACATTTAGCATGATGATGGCTATGTGAATCATGAATGTATGCTTTATTTTGTTATAGCCCTTTTTTACATTTTAAAAGATGATCCTGTTATTTCTTTCTTGAGTTCATTTATGTGATAAACAACAGTGGTTTATGTACATGTACCATCCCAGCATCTCTAGCATGTTTGTGTGTGTGTGTGTGTGGGGGGGGTTACGTTTCTTTTCGGTTTACCAAGGCCTTAAAGTGTGTTGTTAATTTATTAATTTATATTCCCACTTTTATTATTATGTTGGCACTTAATACGACATATATTTCTCCTAGGAATACCTTGATGTGTTCCATAGATTGTGGCATGTTGTGATTTCATTCAATTTGAGAATTTTAAAATTTCATTATTGATTTCTTTTTTGATGCAAATATCACTCACTGTTTAATCTCCATGTCTTTGTATACATTCTGTAGTTTCTATCATTGATATATAGCTTTATTCCATTGCGGTAAGATGTTGCTTCAGTTTTCCTAGATTTGTAATCTCATCACTATACAGGTTACCTGAACAAATCTAGAGAAGCAGTAGAGTTAAGTAAGAATCATAAACCAAACTGACCCAACAGATGTCTACAGTACATTCTACTCAAGCATTGAGAATGTACTTTTTTATCAGCACCCCATGAAACTTTCTCCAAAATCAATTATGTTTTAGAATTACAACAATATAAAAAGATTGAGGTAACATCCTGTGTTCTAGTTGATCACAGTGGAACAAAGCTCTATATCAACAATAGGAGCTATAGAATGTATTTAGTCTCCATGTAACTAAATACATGGAGACTAAACAGCATATTAGTGAATGATATTTTGGTCAAAAAATAATGAAAAGAAATGCAATATATTTCCAAGTCCTAGATTTAAAATCTTCTGTAGTCTGACCTAAATTTGTAAGTGTTTTAATCATCTGGGTTTTTTTTTGGCTTTCAAAACTCTTTATTCTGTACTTTCTGTTTTTGTTTTTCTACTGCTTCTTTTAAAAGTTCAGTTGCTATACATTTTCTATCTGATAATTTTTTTTTTGTGGTGGCACACACCTTTAATCCCAGCACTTGGGAGGCAAAGGCAGGTGGATTTCTGAGTTCAAAGCCAGCCTGGTCTAGAGTGAGTTCCAGAACAGCCAGGGCTACACAGAGTAACCCTGTCTTTTTTTTAAAATAATTTTTATTACATATTTTCTTCAATTACATTTCCATGCTATCCCAAAAGTCCCCTATACCATCCCCCCCACTTCCCTACCCACTTCCCATTTTTTTTGGCCCTGGCGTTCCCCTGTACTGGGGCATATACAGTTTGCGTGTCCAATGGGCCTCTCTTTCCAGTGATGGCCGACTAGGCCATCTTTTGATACATATGCAGCTAGAGTCAAGAGCTCCGGGATACTGGTTAGTTCATAATGTTGTTCCACCTATAGGGTTGCAGATCCCTTTAGCTCCTTGGGTGCTTTCTCTAGCTCCTCCATTGGGGCCCCTGTGATCCATCCATTAGCTGATTGTGAGCATCCACTTCTGTGTTTGCTAGGCCCCGGCATAGTCTCACAAGAGACAGCTACATCTGGGTCCTTTCAACAAAATCTTGCTAGTGTATGCAATGGTGTCTGATAATTTTAAATGTCATGTCTATCTACATGTAAACCTTGTTCTGATTATTCTGATTACCCCCCCCCCCATTTTATCATGTCTTGTACCTTTTGTCAAAATCAGAACATTCTGTTTAAATATAAAGATATATTATCATCTTCATCATCATCATCATCATCATTATTGTGTGTGTAATTGGGAGCTAAGGTACTGCAGAAGTCACTGATTCCTTCATTATCCTCATGCACAACTGCCCTCTGTCATTGTCATTGTAATCTCTAAGAGCAACAACTTAAACAGAGCCCCTAATGAGTGGTACTCACAATCACGGTGCTAAGCTCTCCTGTAGTTCTGTGAGTATGGCCTAGAGCGAGGGAAAGTAATATGTACTCTTACTTTTCCATTTTATCTTCTATTGGAACTAAATGCTTAGCCTGAGGATTTTATCATCAGGGTCTTCTTAGCCTCTTTGCACCACCATTATTATGAATAGAGGAAGCTATAGAACAAGATGGTTAATATTTTTATCCAGCAGGAGAATCTCCAGCTTGTGAAACAGTCATCTTTGGAGATGACACCAACATTATAATGAGTGTTCAAAAAGTGTTTCATGTGATTGTTCACATCTTCGCATCCTTAAAATGTCAGGGAGTGTTAGATCATCAACCTGAGAGTCCACCATGTTTCTTTTTTAATTAATAATTTTATTTATTTACCCACTCCCAGTTGAATGTTGCCCCACTCCCAGTCCACCCTCCCAGTGTTCTCTAACCCACCCCCCATCCTTTCACCTCTGAGAGGTTGCTCCCTCCTACCTTGGGTATCCCCCTTCCCTGGGGCATCAAGTGTCTATAGGATTAGGCTCATCCTCTCCCATGGTGACCAGACAAGACAGTGCTCTGTTACATATGTGGCTGGGGCCTTCACCCAGCCTAAGTATGCTCTTTGGTTGGTGACTTAGTCTCTGGGTGCTCCCAAATGTCCTGGTTATTGGTAGTTCCTGAGATGGTGTTGGTAGCTGGGCTGGGGGACAGGAGCTGTTCACAGCCACCCACAGCTAGTCTGTTTCAGATCTTCAAATCAAGTGTTGTAGGATTCCACAGCTTAAGCAGTTTGACTTACAGGTTTGGTTTTTGGGCTATGACACTTATTTCTTCTGCTTCTCTCATTGAGGTGGCATTCCACTGTTACTTCAGACTTCTGATAGCTCTAAGAAAAGTTGTTGACTTTCAATGTGTTAGTTTTTTTCCTTCTGGTAAGGATGAAAGTGATGGTCTTCGGGCCCCTTCCATGTTGGTGCTATGAGCAGAGATTTTGCTTTTGTTTGTAAAGACACATTTCACTGGATATAAAAATCCAAGCTGACAGTGTTTTTTCTTCCCGGTGCTTTACAGATGTTGCTGTGTTCTCCTCACTCTTGAATTGTTTCCCATGAGAAATAGGCTCTCCTGCTTATCTCAGATCATATAAGGTGAAATAAAGCAGCCTGAGTCTGAGAAAAGAAAGGAAAAGCTCTAAAGTCACAAAACACATTTATTTAAAGATGGATTGCCACATCTGATATAAGAAATTTGGGACAATATGTTACTTTGGGGACAAGAACTCTGTCAGATTAGCTGCTAGGCTTCTGATGGTTTTGTTGCCTTAGATATATTTAGGATCCCAGAAACTAGTTGGGAATGAGGATTAAAAACAGGATTTCATGGAGAGAAAGAAGATGAGAGTCACTGGTATTTTAGAAGGTAGTCCACTTTTCAATAAAAAGTGAAAGTAGAAAATAAAAAATGGGTAAACTTTAGAAGGATTCCTAATAGATTAAGTACTTAGACCTGAGCTAAAGGACATAGCAGGAAGCCTATTAGATGTGGTAGAGTTGTGGAAAACTCTGGCATTTTGAACATAGGGAAAGTAGCATTGTGTATATTAGGTATAAATTCAATTAACACTCCATCACTCCTGAAGCTTGCAGAAGAATCAAAACTAGCTCCCCAAACTTAGCATCCTATCTTTTGATTAGTTTTATATGCAATAACATTCATTTTATGAACAACTAAAAGTTTTGAGTTGCACAACAATGAACACTTTAAAAAATCATTCAATGCCTGTTTAATCTTCACATTAGAATTATCAAACACCATAACCTATTTAGTGTTCCTATGAGTGGCCATTTGTTCTGTGAGTATAGTTTACAAGCAGAATTCACTCCTAAAGTGTTGAATTTGGAAGTTTGATACAGTGTCCAGCCTTCAAAAACATACACTCTGAATCATGAAACTGACATAGAAAACTTTAATACTTTAGAAAACTAAAACCATTTTATAGTGCCTGGCAGTGGTGGCACACACACCTTTAATCCCAGCATGCAGGAGACCATCCTGGTCTACAGAGCAAGTTCAAGAAAAGCCAAGGCAATAACAGAGAAAGCCTATCTTAAAAAGCCAAACAGAAGAACAAAACATATTACAGCAAATGAGTATAAACGTGGCATTCTAGTTTCTTTTAGGTTGCTGTGATAAAGCACTCCAAGTAAAAGCAACTTAGGGGAAGAAGGAGGTGTTTTTGCTTACACTCCTAAGAGCGGAAAGTCAACGGAGAAACTTAAGCAGGAAGTTGAAGCAGAAGTCATGCAGAAATACTGCTTGCTGGCTCACTCAGTCTCAGACACTGCTAGCTTCTGTTTTGCAGTTCAAGACCCTGTGCTCAGGGAATAGCACCACCCACAGTGTGATAGGCCAATTCCATCAATTAAAAATCAAGAGGATTCTATAGGTCTATAGAACCAGGGTTAGGGCAACCCCTCCTTTCAGAATCCCTTTTCAGATGATTTAAGGCTGTGTCTACTTGACAGTTCAAGTGAACAAGGTCACATGGATAAAGTTAACAAAATAAGAAGGGACACCAAGAGGGTAAGAAGAGATATCACAAAAGACAGAGCAGAGAGGATCAAAGGGCACATGTAACCATGTGACATAAAATGCAAAAGAGAATTTGTATCCTAGAGAAGTAGGCTCAAGTAAAAACTAAATATATAAGAGGGCATGTTCTCTAAATGAGAGAGTTACAGGCCATCGTGATGGTGAGTAAGAAATCATTGTGAGTGAGGAAGGAGGAAAGGCAATATTTAGAACAGATAGATAATGAACACCTGACCATCAATTCTTCCCTATCTAGCTATCATTTGAACACTTGTGCTCTGCATACTATGTTGTTATTGCTTACTATTATCTCCCATGATCCTTTTTCTTTTTGTTAAATGATTTATGCCAAATAGAGGGTTTACATCGATAATGTAAAATATATATTGTAAATCATGTAAAATGTATAATTATAATCATACATTATAAAATATAAATTAAGCACTATAATATATTACATATTATTATGATAACCATATAAATATACAATGAAAAAACTGATAGTGTTTTTGAGATGGCTGCCTGGAAAAATCACAGGAAGATAAGAACTGAAATTTGCTAAAGATAGAATGAAATGGAGAATTTCTTTTTTTAAAAAACTTAAATAGAATGAATGAAAGATGATTAAAATTATATTTTTCTGTTTGATTTGCCATTCAAATACAACAAATTATAGTCATTTTGTGTACTTACTGAAATTGTATGTCAGTCACTGCTGTGCTTCATACCTGTGGGAAATAATAGGCTACACAGAAAAATGATGTTGGAGGAGTAAGGTAAATCCTTGATTGAAAAGCAGAAGGGGATGGAAGAAAAGGACCTTTTAATGTAAATCTATATGAGTATATCAGTGAATCAAAAATTAGGCCAACCACATCTGGAGTATTAGGATTCACCTAACACAATTGTATAGATAATTATAAGATTTTAGGTCACATTCTAACCCATCTACTATTAGATCTACTATCATATAAAATTGAAGTCAGACTCCATGGAGTTCCCAAACTGAAATCCCTCCTCCAAGTGGGTCCCATGAAAGACATAACCCCTCAAGAGAACTGAATCCAAGTTTAATTCTTCTCACCGGGAATATACATCCATTTGCATCTTTCTCAATAAGGTATGAATAAAAGTAATTTTATCATGTGACCTCATATCTTAAGTGCTTTATAACAAGAGTCTCACCTCAAGACATGCAATCTTTTTTTTTTCAGTCACACATCCTTGTGTTATATCCACCAGTGAACTGTAAATATGTTTATCCCTCTGGGATTGTTGGAGATACACAGTGCCAGGATACAAAGCAAGCTTCATTCCTGCCTTGTCACAGTTGAACCATAGCTTGGGTGATTACTATAATTTTCTTTGTATTTCCCTTTTCTAGTTTGAACACATTCAGATACATTAAGAAATGAATTCCACTGGAGACTATTACTGATGTAAATAGATTGTCCTCTTCTAAGTATAGTTCTGCTTTGTTAAAAAAAAAATGACTCTCATATGGATGGTTTCAAGAATAAATGTCAAGTATTGTGCTGGGCCACAGACAAGGATGGAGCTGAAGAACTGTACCATCTTTTGAAACTTCATCTTTCCTTTAACTGTTCTCAAATATTTGTGATTATTGTAAAAGCTATATCCAAATCCCTTCCAAGTGTTGCCCTTCTGAGAGTTTGTAATTGACAAGCAAACAGGACATAAACAACACAACAACAACTAAAACTTTCATGAACTTGAGAGATGGATCACCAGTTAAGAGCACTTGCAGATCTTCCAGAGGACCTGAACTTGGCTCCTAGCACCTATGTTGTGTGGCTTACAACTTCCTGGGTCTATAGCTCCAGGATATCCAATGTCCCTTTCTGGTCTCCAAGAGCAGTCAAACACAAAGGAAAGTATATACACACAAACATACATTACAAGGGAGCACACACACACACACACACACACACACACACACACATTTAAAATTCCTTATTTTTTAAAATGAGTTACTTGTTTTATTTCTTCTTGTGAAATTAGTGTATAATATGAAATTTGTATGACAGTGCTATGGCAGCATGATCTTTTCTGACTTAGTTATTATTTATCATCCTTCGCTGTTCTCCTTAGTCTTCACTCCCCTCTCCCCATTTATATGCAGCTATCCTCACTATTTCCCTTTCCACTCCCATTGGCTATTAATTGAGTACTTAGTCTTTGTGTATGATGGTTTATTCAAATAAACTATTATAAAATTTAAACCCTCCTTCTTTTTTCTACTAAATTGTTTGGCCTTGAGTAAATTCTCTTTTTTTTCTATCTCACATCTCTAATGAAAATGCTGTCCAGCTTATAGGACTATCGTGTATATATAACGCTTAGAATAGAATTCAACCTACAACAACATCACAAATTTCTTAAGCTTCCCTTATTTTACTATGGGAATGTGGGTGTTCTTACTACTTCCCTTCAACAGAGTATTTCACGAGGCAACTGATAAATCAGTCTCTCCTCTTGTACCAATAAAGCCATATCTATAAAATAGGCAATGAAAATAACATATAAAATTTGAATCCATGCATATTCATTACTTGCATACTTGTCCCTCTTTATTCTACCTACAAAACCCAACCAACCAACCAAACAACCAACCAAACAAACAAACAAAAAACCAAAAACACTTTTTTCAGGTTTAGGGACTCCACACAGAAACAAAAATCTAAGAAGGCAAAATTCATTGTCAGGCAGTAAGAGAGAATGGAAGGCTGATTTTCCGAGCCCTATAGTTTGGGAAGGATAACTAGAAATTGAAAGTAAGGTGAATGGGGCATCTCCTGCCCCCCTTCTCAGTGGAAAGGAGATCCCATAAGGAAAGGAGAAATAAAGGGAGCAGAGCATGAGTGAGTTTCTTTTTTATAGCTCTGAGAAGTTCTTCTGTGGACATAGAGACCTGGAGTTGATGAAACCTGGGAGTGTGGTCCATGGTAGCATTCTAGAGCTGTAAAACACTGAGCTTCATGTCACAGAGGGTCCAACAGAGAGGATGGGTAGATGTGAAGTAATGAAACCAGTTGGTGGCCTACTTGGAAACCTTTTTGCAGAAGTGCTCTGCCTAAAGATTTGGATGTGACTTCACAATGGAAGAGTGCCCATTGTGATAATGATCAGGAATAGTACAGTCTCTGGAGGCATCCATAGCATCAAAGGACCAAGATGGGCTCAGGGTGCCAACCAAGCCAAGAAGATAAAGTTCTATAGAACCTGAATGGAACATCCAGCAGCAGCAACTAGCAGCAAGCAATACAGAGGCTGGGTCAGATCTGTATCTTCAGCGATGTGCCTGAGGCCCACATTAAACCTTAGTCCCATACTTCTGCTCTAGAAATCCCAGCTGAAAGAGCTGAAAGTGAGAAGATACATCCCTCCTCAAGAATAGGCCAAAAGCTCTTTCTGAATCTCATCCTCAGAGAGATCTTAGAAAAGGAAGACCATCTCCTTGGAATGTTTCAAGTCAGAAGATTACACTGTGAGAGGGAAAAAGGAATGTTTCTATCACTGACAAGCTAAGTGAGTCTACATCCTATCTACAGGGTAGGAATACTAAACACAATTAGGAGATCATAAAACAACCAAGTATTAGTTCATTCATTCACTCATTCTTCTGTAATGCACTGTCTTTGTTGTATTAGCATGGCAAATCCAAAGTATATATAATATGTGTAAGTGGCTGTCAGACTCAATTTGCTTTTACTAATATACTAAAATGGCAGTGCTTTTTATAACTTTCTCAGAGTATCAAGATGTTTGACTATATTTACTTAGAGATACACAGTGTTGCTTTACCATAAGAGCTAGTAAAACCCTGCAAAAGGGAGTGAATGTAAGACTTTCAGTTGTCATGCATGCCATGGCCGGAAGTAATCCAGGGTGGCAGCACACGAAGAAGAGAACTTCATAACTGGAATCTCCCACCAGCACAGAGAAGACTGTGTAAAATTCTGTAGAGCCTGGTAAATGGATATGAGCCACACAGAATCTGATTTGATGAGATTTTCAATTTGTGATTTGATATTTGTTATATTATATTTTTCTATTACGGTGTCTCTTATGAATTTGTACCGTGTTTTCTTGCAAGGAAAGAAACTCCAAAATGACCCAGTGGATTCTATTTTCCAGCACAGACCAGTGGAGGAAAATAAAAATCAAAACTGAATGTGAAAACTCCTTTAAAAAGCAACTTAGATTTCCAAACACTTAAACTGTAGTTCTTACTCAAAATATTTAACCAATTATACGTCATTATCATGGATTAATTTAAATAAATTCAAACAGATAGGTAAAAATGTGATTTGAATATATCACAGCTACATATTAGAATGTTTAGTGCCCAGCAAGTTACTTTTTACATTACACTTTGAGGTTACATTATGGGTTGAGATGAAATGTTACAGTATCCAGGCTTTTGCATTACTCATCCTCCCAACCTAATACAGATCTTTGTCTTATAAAAGCCAAATTATCAGAAAGGTCAAGGGTGAAGAAGTAAGAGCACACGTAGAAAAGAAGGTTACAAATGGAATGGAGCTCTGTGTACCCTACTTAGCACTGCAGCAAAGGGGCTGCCATTTGCCAAGATATTTCATTCTCACAAACATTTTAGATAGAGTTTAGTTGATAAGTTTATCTTTATATCTGGGTGATAAAGTTTTGTCCAATGTATCTTCTGTTCATAGTACAGTCTACCCTGATTTGACATTATAGCCATTTTTGAAACATACTATTGTAACCACAAAACTGAGTCTGATCCAACCACAACAACTCAGCCTCAGCCAGGAGCACACCTAAACACATCTAGAGACTGCCATATCCAGGGATCCATCCGATAATCAGCCTCCAAACGCTGACACCATTGCATACACTAGCAAGATTTTGCTGAAAGGACCCTGATATACCTGTCTCTTGTGAGCTTATGCCAGGGCCTGGCAAACACAGAAGTGGATGCTCACAGTCAGCTATTGGATGGAACACAGGGCCCCCAATGGAGGAGCTAAAGAAAGTACCCAAGGAGCTAAAGAAGTCTGCAACCCTATAGGTGGAACAACAATATGAACTAACCAGTACTCCCCAGAGCTCATGTCTCTAGCTGCATATGTATCAGAAGATGGCCTAGTCGGCCATCATTGGAAAGAGAGGCCCATTGGTCTTGCAAACTTTATATGCCTCAATACAGTGGAACGCCAGGGACAAGAAGTGGGAGTGGGTGAGAAGGGGAGGTGTGGGGGGGTATGTGGGACTTTTGGGATAGCATTGGAAATGTAAATGAAGAAAATACCTAATAAATTGTTAAAAAAAGAAGGTAAATACCAATTAAGTTAAATTTGCTAGATTGAAATGTAAAGTTATTCATAAAGATATCATTCTCAGAACAATGGCTCCCTGGTTAGGAGTGCTTGCTGCTCTTTAGAGCAGGAGTTTGCTTCAAGTATGGTGGCTGAAAGCTGACTGTGATTTCAGTTCAAGTGATTGTACACCCTTTCACATGTAATTAAACAGAAAATAAAATAACTGTAAAAATACTAACCTCAAAAAAAAAAAGATTGAACTTAAATAAATGCTCAATATTTCCAATCAGATTATCTCCTGTCTTCTTAGTTATAAAATAGTTTTTTGTGACAGAAGTGATTTCACATTAATTAGTCTGATATACTGCCTTTCTTACATGAGTAAGCTTTGTTAAACTTAACCATTCTCATATTTTAAAATATAATGTATTAGTTAGGGTTTTACTGCTGTGAACAGACACCTAGACCAAGACAAGTCTTAATAAAACAACATTTAATTGGGGCTGGCTTACAGATTCAGAGGTTCAGTCCATTATCATCAAGGTGGGTGCATGGCAGTATCCAGGCAGGCATGGCGCAGGTAGAGCTGAGAGTTCTACTTCTTCATCCAAAGGCTGCTAGTGGAAGACTGACTTCCAGGCAACTAGGGTGAGGATCTTATACCCATACCCACAGTGACACACCCGTCCAACCAGATCAAACCTATTCCAACAAGGCCACACCTTCAGATGTTGCCACTCCCTGGTCCAAGGATATACAAACCATCACATTCCACTCCCTGGTCCCCATAGACTTGTTCAAAAATATGAGTTTATGGGGGCCATACTTAAACATAGCATAATGCAAAATGCATTTAGTCCAACTTTCAAAGTCCTCATAGTCCATAGCAGTTGCAACAATTTTTAAAGTCCAAAGTTCAAGGTCTCTTCTGAGATTTATTCAACTTAATTAACTGTAATCCCCAAAGCAAGGCAGGAAACCAGCTGGGCAAACTCCAAACTCTGCATCTCCATGACTGATGTCAAAGCGGTCTTCAGATCTCCACTCCTTTTTCATCTTTGTTGACTGCAACAAACTGCTTTCTCCTGGGCTGGTTCCACTCCCTGTTAGCAGCTTTCCTCAGCATGTACCCCATGGCTCTGGCATCGTTAACATCTTTGAGTCTCCAAGGCAATTTCAAAGTTATAGCTTCTTGTTTCAGTGTCTGGGATTCCACTCTATCTTTTGGACTCCTCCTAAGGGCTGGCATCACTTTTCCAGCTCTGCCCTCTGTAGCACTCTAAGCTCAGGTTGATCCTCTCCACTATGGCTGCTGTTCTTGGTGATCATCCCATGGTACTTACATCTCCAATATACTGGGGAGATCCACTCCAACTAGGCTTCACCAATAGCCTCTCATAGGCTCTCTTCAGGGTGCCAAGCCTCAAATCCTTTGCATGACCCCTTCAGTCCTGGGCCATCAACTACAGCTGAGGCTTCACCTTCTCCAATGGCCTTCCCTGGCCTCTCACAGTGCTAAGCCTCAGCTTCTCTCAATGATCCCTTTATTCCTTCACAAGTAGTACCACCTGAGTGACTCTTACACATTACCAAGTCCAGCTGCAGCATGAGGTACAACCTTGGGTATCTCTGGAACACAGCTTCTTTGTGCTCCCAGAAAACAATTTCCAGAAGATTTCACCTCAGTGGTTTTGGTCTCTTCTTAATCACTGCTAATTCCTTAGCTCCAGCTAACCAGAATCAATTTTCCCAGTAGTTCCTTCCATTCTTAACTCTAGAGCCAGAGCCACATGGCTGAAGCAGCTGAGTTCTGCTGCTTGCATGAACTAGAACATGATCCCCTTGTACTATTACATTATCACTAGCTTTCTGTTTTCCAACTCCTTCACTGCCTAAGCTTGGCTCTCCTGGATCTTTCTCTGTAGATTGGCTTTGAACTCGGAGATCAGCATGCCTGTCTCCTGGGATTAAAGGTGTGTATCACCATACCTGGATCTAAATTTAACTGGGTAGGATCTTGCCCTGAGGTCCTACTCCCTTAATCTTTTACCTCCTAGAACACAGGATTTTGCTCCATTTCACTCCCTGGTACCCCTTTAATACTCAAACCATATACTTTATATGTTTCCTTTCTAAGCTTGCTATGCTTGCTCAAACTTCTCTTCATAAGACTTAACCAGAGAACAAAGTCTCTGCTGGGCTTTTTTGAAACTTCCTTTGTCAATGCAATTAATCTGATTCTCTTCACCTTAGCCTCAGGCAGACTTCAGGCAAGGGCAAAAAGTAGCCACATTCTTCATCAATATACCACAAAGAAAAGTCTTTATGCCACATTCTGAAATTCTTCTCCTTTGAAATCTCTTGGGCCAGGTCAACACAGTTCAAATTACTCCCAGCAGCTAAATCTTCCATATTCCTACTAGGATGACCCATTAAGCCCCATTTAAAGCATTCCATTGCTTTCCAAATACAAAGTCCCAACATCCACGTTCTTTCAAATGAAAACATGGTCAGGCCTATCACAGCAATACCCCACTCCCAGTACCAACTTCTGTCTTAGTTAGGATTTTACTGCTGTGAACAGACACCATGACCAAGGCAAGTCTTAATAAAACAACATTTAATTGGGGCTGGCTTACAGATTCAGAGGTTCAGTCCATTATCATCAAGCATGGCAGTATCCAGGCAGGCATGGCACACGTAAAGCTGAGAGTTCTACTTCTTCATCCAAAGGCTGCTAGTGGAAGTCTGACTTCCAGACAACTAGGGTGAGGATCTTACACCCACACCCACAGTGACACACCTATTCCAACCAGGTCACACCTATTCTAACAAGGCCACACCTTCAGATGGTGCCACTCCCTGGTCCAAGGATATACAAACCATCACATATAACATCTCTCATTCATATATATATATATATATAGAGAGAGAGAGAGAGAGAGAGAGGGAGGGAGAGAGAGAGAGATGAAATAGACATGTGATGTAGATATATACAGTCTCATATACATACATACATATATATATATACATATACATATATATGTGTGTGTGTGTGTGTGTGTGTGTGTGTGTATACTTCCTTTCCTTTCTTCTCTTCAAACCCACACACAATTCCTTGCTCTCTTTCAAGTTTATGGCATCCTTTTCATTAACTATTTCAAATATATATCATATATATATATATATATGATATATATAACTAAGTATAACCTACTTAGTCTGTATAGTTAATGCTACTTGTAGGAATGTGTGTGTGTGTGTGTGTGTGTGTGTGTGTATGTATGTATGTATGTATATATATATATCATATATACTAAATTTATTAGAATGGCTTACAGGCTGTGGTTTAGCTAGCCTGTAACAATGCTAATGATGGCAACCTTGCAATGGAATATTGAGTAATCCAGTAGTTTTTATTTCCCAAAGCTGGATGTCTTAGTATTTTTTAATGTATGTTTGAATCTCAAAAAAGTAGGCTCAAATTCTAGTGAAGAAAATGGACTCGCTGGTGAGAACAAGCAGACCCAAGAAAGCAAACTTTCCTGTCTTAAATTCTTTATATAGGCTGCCTGTAGAAGATGTGGTCCATGTTAAAGCTGAAACTTCCTAACTCAAAAGATCTGAAATATAGTTTTTCCCACCTCAAATTTCTGTATTCAAAACTGGTCTTCCCACTGCAAATGCTTTAGTTAGGGAAAAATCTCACAGACGTATTCAACCACTTGGGTTTTATCTAATCCCACATGCCATCCAGGACAACAAGAAAAGCTTTCACTGTTACCTCAGTAATTTTTCCTGATTCCATCCATTTACCTAAAAGGGTGATGATTTCAATATTTTTGATAGCTGGCTAGTATTCCATAGCCACCTGAGGAAAGCTGAGAGTGACTGTCTCTCCCTAAGGAAGAGCATAATTGATTGTTCAGTGCCAACCAGTCAGCCCTCACAACATTCCTACAAGTAGCATTATGCAGACTAAGTAGGGTGTATATATATATATATATATATATATATATATATATATATATATATATATATGTATATATATGTGTGTGTGTGTATGTATATACATATATGTATCATATATGTATTTGAAATAATTAATGGAAAGGATGCTATAAACTTGAAAGAGAGCAGGAATTGTGTGTGGGTTTGGAGAGAAGAAAGGAAAGGAAGTAATATATTAAATGGTATTGTCATTAATCTCAAAAATAAGATAAAAATCTTGTATCAAAGGTCAAGCACGAAAAAAAAAAAAAAAAAAAACGGCATTTTTGATTTGTTGTTCCACTTCAGTTACAACCCTAAGAGGGCAATGGAGACATGCTTGCTACTTCGATACAGTAGATTCTGTAACAATTCCCTGCCTAATCTTTCCTTCTAGTTCAGCGTCTTCTACACTGATTCCAGTTCTTTCAGCTACTTAAGAAAAGTAGGATATTATGTATTTACATTAACAACCACGTGTATATTCAGTCTCAGTTACTAATATTGAATGGAATTAGACAAGGTACATTTATTATAGAAAGACATTTTCTATGCTTGTCCCATCAAAAATAAACAGAACAATTATGTGAGTATACACACACACACACACACATTTGATGAAATTATTAAAGATATGAAGAGTACTAACTTTGATCATCAAAAGATTCACATATTTCAAGTTCCAAATTCTTTCTATCTGGATTTTATTTTGAATATCAGTTCTCTTCTTAGTGGCATTTCCCTGATATCAGTTGCTGAAGTAAACCCAAAAATAGCAAGGGGGTAAGGTCTCAAAATAGCTGAGAAGATCAGCATAATCAGCAAATTAGGGCTATGTACAAATCATGCAATTGGCATCATGGGAGCAGCAAGGGCCACACCATGTGGAGAAGAGAACACTCGACGTTGATAACTTTGATTAGCATTAACATTGATCGCATAATTCACTTCCAGGATGTTTCATGGTGCTAATAAATAAAAGATGACACGTTTTAAGAATGGTGGCCTCTATTGTATTATAGTAGGAGATGAACTGTGAATTTGGGATCTTATTTACTTCACGTGTATTCTCGGTTTTAGAGCTTTGATTGTAAAGCTCACAAAGAAGAGCACAGTTAGAGCAAGAGATTTATTCAAGCACTAGTTTCACTTCAGAGCTACCTCTTTCCATCTCAGCTCTCCTCTCCCATAAAGCCAATCCTTCTACCAAATCAGGATTTTCCCCATTCACATCTGGGTTGCCTTGCAGTTCATTCTGCACATCTTTCTTCTCTGGTCCTTCCTCAGGTTGCATTCAGAGTTTACCTATCATGCTTCAAAGGTTCTAAGTGCTTTTTACTTAAACAATACACCCTGGCATTACTTCCCCCTCTCCTTTTTTCTACCGCGTCTCTCCACAATGTTCAAAACACTTTAGAAATGTTCTAGGCTCCCATGTTAGAGGGAATCATCAGCTTAATTTTTTAAGCTTCTACTGTCACTTCTTAGATTTGTTTTCTCATTCTTTAATCCAGCTAGTATCTACAATGCTGACAGAGATTATATGACAGAGCAGAATCTCTACATTAAAAGTCAGTTTTCAGCAAACTAATTTAACAGGAATCTAAAAAATAAACAGGTATTTCATATTCTATAGCTACCCCAAGTTCATAGGAAACCCTCTGCTAAATGGGACAGCTTTCTTCCACCTCTGTCCTTGGACAATGTTTTAAATGTTCTTCTTAGCAAGTGGAAATATATCCCTACAAATTCTACCTTTTGATTTTTGTTCTTTGTGTGAAGTAAATGATCATATTAAACAGCATTCATATTGCTTTCTATGTCCCTTCTTACACTACACTTTGGGCTCACAAGCTTATCTCGGAGAAACCAATGGCAAGGAACAGCTGAGATCACTTTTAGATAAAGGAACTGAAATATGAAGAAGTTAATTTCTTAAAGAATAAAGTAAAACTGAAAACACAGCTCCAGAGCCAATGTATTTATAGAGAAATTCTTTTATGCTACATTTTAACATCCACCTAAAACAGAATTCTATTTTTGACAAAAAGATCATAGCTCCCTTTTCTACACTTTTAAGCCATGCAAATACTATGTTCATAAATATACATGTATGTGCATGCAGGTTTGTTTATTTATATAGAAAGAAAGGGAAATAATGTTATGTTAAAATACTGAGTATAGGCAGCAATTGATTATTCATTTATGAACTTGAAATTCTACGTTCGCACTATGGTATATATCATACTAGTGGAATATCACTGGCAGTTGAAATAATGGCTAAATTTTATTGCATCAGTACCTCTGTCTTATTTTCAAAGCACATATAATGAGATAAGTACTATACAGGAGGTTGCAGAGCTTACATTGAGTATCTTGAGACATTATGAAGCATTTTGTCAGCAATACTTTAAGTATATGCGAACATTGCTAATACTAGCAATATACAATATAATTCTAGTATAGTGCCTAGTACTTGCAAGATAAGCTATTTCCATTTCATTTACCATATTACTATCTGATTTTACACGTGTTCCATAACATCCAAGAGCATGAGTGATATGGATATATAAATTAAGACCATAGCTAAGGGATGGAAAATTCAGATACTCAGAATTGACTTTGAGATATTCTCTAATGAACTCTAAAACCCAACAGATCAGTTTACTGAGGAATGTAGAGGCTCAGAATAGACACATTCCCTTCTTTTCTTTCTTTAGTGGTGGGTCAGAAATTTAGCCTCCCTTTTGCCAAATATGTAAAAGCAACAAACCATGTACTAGATTTTAACATCTGTAGCTCTTTCCATTATTATGACAATATTGTTAGAGCCTATAGTAGCGAAGAAAAGAGATTGAGAGAGGTTTACCAAGTAATTAGAAAAGAAGTCAAACAGATTTCATATGTATTAAATTCAAATGTAGATTGAGAACTGTGCACTTTACATGCATATCTGTTTTCAGCACGATTATCTTAGAATTCTAAAGACTGATTCTGACCTTTGGCTTCATTCTAGAAGTACTAGAGATCGCTTCTATGTAGAGTATGGCTGGTACCCCAGCTGCCTAGAGGTACATAATTTGTGCATCTAAGATTAAGAAGCAGCAAAATCTAGTGCAGAGTAAAAATACAGTGTATGTTGCAGCGCCTATGTCCTCATTAAATGAATAAGGTTTTTTTTTTTTTTTCAATCCATTGGGAAAGGTTAGATTTCTGGCCTTGGAGATGAGTTGGACCAGAGAGCAGCTGAATGTAGTGAGGTAGCCAAGGTGCTAAATGAAACAAACTTGTTCATGACCTTCTCCCTGTCTCCTCTCTCAGTCTCTCTCCCATCCCCAAATATTCATGAGTGGAAATAATCAACCTTTAGAGACTCCAAATAACAATTTTCAGGCTAAATTAAATGAAGTTAAAAGGCTTCTCAGTAGCTCCAAAATTTACATAAATTACAAACACATATTAGAAGGATACTGAAAGTTAATTGGCTGATATATCAAAAAAAAAGAAAGAAAGAAAGAAAAAGTACAACTTGATTAGAAATTTCTGTATGCCTGACAGAGAAGCAGAGAAGTACTTGGATACAACACACACACACAGACACACACACACACACAAACACACCACCAAACATAAAAACAGAGACACCACACACATGCTCACACACATACACATACACACACACACACACACACACACACACACACACACACACACACAGAGAGAGAGAGAGAGAGAGAGAGAGAGAGAGAGAGAGAGACTTTAAACTGGATAAAAACTTATGCAGAGAAGTGTTGTCATGTAACTCTAAGAGGAGTGTTTAAATATGCACTCAGCCAGTCCCCTCTGAGATTTGCAATCACTCCCTTACGTTTGACACAGGCCTTTACTTAGAAGTTCTTTTGTATCCATAGACTCTCTGGTGATGCCATTAATGCTGCATAAAGCACCATGAAATACCAGGAGATCAAACCAAGTAGCAATTACCGAAAACATTTTTCTGATATCTCTCTCGATTTTCCTTTGGGGAGTGCTAACGCAGTAAGTGTTGGCTATACATAAACAAAACCCTGGCTATAACTCTGCAGAGAACCCACAGCCTTTTCTGAAGTGTTTTGCTTTGTTTGACAAAAGAGTCTTCAGGGAAACTCTAATGGACAAAAGCTAAAGAGCCAAAGAAAGGAAAACTGATCCATTGGAACAAGAAGAGGGGCTGCGGAAAGCAGAGGAAAGCATGCTGGTACTTACTCAAAAGTGCTGATGCCCTCTACCAGGTCATGCCACAGGTGAACCTTGTCCCACATAATAGTGTAAAGTACCCGGCCTCCTCTACGTTTGTGAAAGGAACAGTGACTCTAACTTTGGTAGCAGTAGCCTGTCCAATCTGCAGCTTTACAGTTTTATCTATAGCCCAGGGTACAATCAACCTAATTACCTCAGACCTCACTAACTGTGAATTTACAGGAATTCAGACATGGCTTAGGCATTGATTCTTTTTTTTTTTTTTTCCATTTTTTATTAGGTATTTAACTCATTTACATTTCCAATGCTATACCAAAAGTCCCCCATATCCACCCACCCCCACTCCCCTGCCCACCCACTCCCCCTTTTTGGCCCTGGTATTCCCCTGTACTGGGGCATATAAAGTTTGCAAGTCCAATGGGCCTCTCTTTCCAGTGATGGCCGACTAGGCCATCTTTTGATATATATGCAGCTAGAGTCAAGAGCTCCGGGGTACTGGTTAGCTCATAATGTTGTTCCACCTATAGGGTTGCAGATCCCTTTAGCTCCTTGGCTACTTTCTCTAGCTCCTCCATTGGGAGCCCTATGATCCATCCATTAGCTGACTGTGAGCATCCACTTCTGTGTTTGCTGGGCCCCAGCATAGTCTCACAAGAGACAGCTACATCTGCGTCCTTTCAATAAAATCTTGCTAGTGTATGCAATGGTGTCAGTGTTTGGATGCTGATTATGGGGTGGATCCCTGGCTATGGCAGTCTCTACATGGTCCATCCTTTCATCTCAGCTCCAAACTTTGTCTCTGTAACTCCTTCCATGGGTGTTTTGTTCCCAAATCTAAGGAGGGGCATAGTGTCCACACTTCAGTCTTCATTCTCCTTGAGTTTCATGTGTTTAGCAAATTATATCTTATATCTTGGGTATCCTAGGTTTGGGGCTAATATCCACTTATCAGTGAATACATATTGTGTGAGTTTCTTTGTGAATGTGTTACCTCACTCAGGATGATGCCCTCCAGGTCCATCCATTTGGCTAGGAATTTCATACATTCATTCTTTTTAATAGCTGAGTAGTACTCCATTGTGTAGATGTACCACATTTTCTGTATCCATTCCTCTGTTGAGGGGCATCTAGGTTCTTTCCAGCTTCTGGCTATTATAAATAAGGCTGCTATGAACATAGTGGAGCATGTGTCCTTCTTACCTGTTGGGGCATCTTCTGGATATATGCCCAGGAGAGGTATTGCTGGATCCTCCGGTAGTACTATGTCCAGTTTTCTGAGGAACCGCCAGACTGATTTCCAGAGTGGTTGTACAAGCCTGCACTCCCACCAACAATGGAGGAGTGTTCCTCTTTCTCCACATCCTCGCCAGCATCTGCTGTCACCTGAATTTTTGATCTTAGCCATTCTGACTGGTGTGAGGTGGAATCTCAGGGTTGTTTTGATTTGCATTTCCCTGATGATTAAGGATGTTGAACATTTTTTCAAGTGCTTCTCTGCCATTCGGTATTCCTCAGGTGAGAATTCTTTGTTCAGTTCTGAGCCCCATTTTTTAATGGGGTTATTTGATTTTCTGAAGTCCACCTTCTTGAGTTCTTTATATATGTTGGATATTAGTCCCCTATCTGATTTAGGATAGGTAAAGATCCTTTCCCAATCTGTTGGTGGTCTTTTTGTCTTATTGACGGTGTCTTTTGCCTTGCAGAAACTTTGGAGTTTCATTAGGTCCCATTTGTCGATTCTCGATCTTACAGCACAAGCCATTGCTGTTCTGTTCAGGAATTTTTCCCCTGTGCCCATATCTTCAAGGCTTTCCCCCACTTTCTCCTCTATAAGTTTCAGTATCTCTGGTTTTATGTGAAGTTCCTTGATCCACTTAGATTTGACCTTAGTACAAGGAGATAAGTATGGATCGATTCGCATTCTTCTACACGATAACAACCAGTTGTGCCAGAACCAATTGTTGAAAATGCTGTCTTTCTTCCACTGGATGGTTTTAGCTCCCTTGTCGAAGATCAAGTGACCATAGGTGTGTGGGTTCATTTCTGGATCTTCAATTCTATTCCATTGGTCTACTTGTCTGTCTCTATACCAGTACCATGCAGTTTTTATCACAATTGCTCTGTAGTAAAGCTTTAGGTCTGGCATGGTGATTCCGCCAGAAGTTCTTTTAACCTTGAGAAGACTTTTTGCTATCCTAGGTTTTTTGTTATTCCAGACAAATTTGCAAATTGCTCCTTCCAATTTGTTGAAGAATTGAGTTGGAATTTTGATGGGGATTGCATTGAATCTGTAGATTGCTTTTGGCAAGATAGCCATTTTTACAATGTTGATCCTGCCAATCCATGAGCATGGGAGATCTTTCCATTTTCTGAGATCTTCTTTAATTTCTTTCTTCAGAGATTTGAAGTTTTTATCATACAGATCTTTCACCTCCTTAGTTAGAGTCACGCCAAGATATTTTATATTATTTGTGACTATTGAGAAGGGTGTTGTTTCCCTAATTTCTTTCTCAGCCTGTTTATTCTTTGTATAGAGAAAGGCCATTGACTTGTTTGAGTTTATTTTATATCCAGCTACTTCACCGAAGCTGTTTATCAGGTTTAGGAGTTCTCTGGTAGAATTTTTAGGGTCACTTATATATACTATCATATCATCTGCAAAAAGTGATATTTTGACTTCCTCTTTTCCAATTTGTATCCCCTTGATCTCCTTTTGTTGTCGAATTGCTCTGGCTAATACTTCAAGTACTATGTTGAAAAGGTAGGGAGAAAGTGGGCAGCCTTGTCTAGTCCCTGATTTTAGTGGGATTGCTTCCAGCTTCTCTCCATTTACTTTGATGTTGGCTACTGGTTTGCTGTAGATTGCTTTTATCATGTTTAGGTATGGGCCTTGAATTCCTGATCTTTCCAAAACTTTTATCATGAATGGGTGTTGGATCTTGTCAAATGCTTTTTCTGCATCTAACGAGATGATCATGTGGTTTTTGTCTTTGAGTTTGTTTATATAATGGATTACATTGATGGATTTTCGTATATTAAACCATCCCTGCATCCCTGGAATAAAACCTACTTGGTCAGGATGGATGATTGCTTTAATATGTTCTTGGATTCGGTTAGCGAGAATTTTATTGAGGATTTTTGCATCGATATTCATAAGAGAAATTGGTCTGAACTTCTCTATCTTTGTTGGATCTTTCTGTGGTTTAGGTATCAGAGTAATAGTGGCTTCATAAAATGAGTTGGGTAGAGTACCTTCTACTTCTATTTTGTGAAATAGTTTGTGCAGAATTGGAATTAGATCTTCTTTGAAGGTCTGATAGAACTCTGCACTAAACCCATCTGGTCCTGGGCTTTTTTTGGTTGGGAGACTATCAATAACTGCCTCCACTTCCCTAGGTGATATGGGACTGTTTAGATGGTCAACTTGATCCTGATTCAACTTTGGTACCTGGCATCTGTCCAGAAATTTGTCCATTTCGTCCAGTTTTTCCAGTTTTGTTGAGTATAGCCTTTTGTAGAAGGATCTGATGGTGTTTTGGATTTCTTCAGGATCTGTTGTTATGTCTCCCTTTTCATTTCTGATTTTGTTAATTAGGATTTTGTCCCTGTGCCCTTTAGTGAGTCTAGCTAAGGGTTTATCTATCTTGTTGATTTTCTCAAAGAACCAACTCCTCGTTTGGTTAATTCTTTGAATAGTTCTTCTTGTTTCCACTTGGTTGATTTCACCCCTGAGTTTGATTATTTCCTGCCGTCTACTCCTCTTGGGTGAATTTGCTTCCTTTTTTTCTAGGGCTTTTAGATGTGTTGTCAAGCTGCTAGTATGTGCTGTCTCCCGTTTCTTCTTGGAGGCACTCAGCGCTATGAGTTTCCCTCTTAGAAATGCTTTCATTGTGTCCCATAGGTTTGGGTACGTTGTGGCTTCATTTTCATTAAACTCTAAAAAGTCTTTAATTTCTTTCTTTATTCCTTCCTTGACCAAGGTATCATTGAGAAGAGTGTTATTCAGTTTCCACGTGAATGTTGGCTTTCCATTATTTATGTTGTTATTGAAGATCAGTCTTAGGCCATGGTGGTCTGATAGGATACATGGGACAATTTCAATATTTTTGTATCTATTGAGGCCTGTTTTGTGACCAATTATATGGTCAATTTTGGAGAAGGTCCCGTGAGGTGCTGAGAAGAAGGTATATCCTTTTGTTTTAGGATAAAATGTTCTGTAGATATCTGTCAGGTCCATTTGTTTCATAACTTCTGTTAGTTTCACTGTGTCCCTGTTTAGTTTCTGTTTCCACGATCTGTCCTTTGAAGAAAGTGGTGTGTTGAAGTCTCCCACTATTATTGTGTGAGGTGCAATGTATGCTTTGAGCTTTACTAAAGTGTCTCTAATGAATGTAGCTGCCCTTGCATTTGGTGCGTAGATATTCAGAATTGAGAGTTCCTCTTGGAGGATTTTACCTTTGATGAGTATGAAGTGTCCCTCCTTGTCTTTTTTGATAACTTTGGGATGGAAGTCGATTTTATCCGATATTAAAATGGTTACTCCAGCTTGTTTCTTCAGTCCATTTGCTTGGAAAATTGTTTTCCAGCCTTTCACTCTGAGGTAGTGTCTGTCTTTTTCCCTGAGATGGGTTTCCTGTAAGCAGCAGAATGTTGGGTCCTGTTTGTGTAGCCAGTCTGTTAGTCTATGTCTTTTTATTGGGGAATTGAGTCCATTGATATTAAGAGATATTAAGGAAAAGTAATTGTTGCTCCCTTTTATTTTTGTTGTTAGAGTTGGCATTCTGTTCTTGTGGCTGTCTTCTTTTTGGTTTGTTGAATGATTACTTTCTTGGTTGTTCTAGGGCGTGATTTCCGTCCTTGTATTGCTTCTTTTCTGTTATTATCCTTTGAAGGGCTGGATTCGTGGAAAGATATTGTGTGAACTTGGTTTTGTCGTGGAATACTTTGGTTTCTCCATCTATGGTAATTGAGAGTTTGGCCGGGTATAGTAGCCTGGGCTGGCATTTGTGTTCTCTTAGTGTCTGTATAACATCTGTCCAGGCTCTTCTGGCTTTCATAGTCTCTGGTGAAAAGTCTGGTGTAATTCTGATAGGCCTGCCTTTATATGTTACTTGACCTTTCTCCCTTACTGCTTTTAATATTCTATCTTTATTTAGTGCATTTGTTGTTCTGATTATTATGTGTCGGGAGGAATTTCTTTTCTGGTCCAGTCTATTTGGAGTTCTGTATGCTTCTTGTATGATCATGGGCATCTCTTTTTTTATGTTTGGGAAGTTTTCTTCTATTATTTTGTTGAAGATATTAGCTGGCCCTTTAAGTTGAAAATCTTCATTCTCATCAATTCCTATTATCCGTAGGTTTGGTCTTCTCATTATGTCCTGGATTACCTGGATGTTTTGAGTTAGGATCCTTTTGCATTTTGTATTTTCTTTGACTGTTGTGTCGATGTTCTCTATGGAATCTTCTGCACCTGAGATTCTCTCTTCCATTTCTTGTATTCTGTTGCTGATGCTCACATCTATGGTTCCAGATCTCTTTCCTAGGGTTTCTATCTCCAGCGTTGCCTCGCTTTGGGTTTTCTTTATTGTGTCTACTTCCCCTTTTAGTTCTAGTATGGTTTTGTTCATTTCCATCACCTGTTTGGCTGTGTTTTCCTGCTTTTCTTTAAGAGCCTGTAACTCTTTAGCAGTGCTCTCCTGTAAATCTTTAAGTGACTTATGAAAGTCCTTCTTGATGTCCTCTATCATCATCATGAGAAATGTTTTTAAATCTGGGTCTAGATTTTCGGTTGTGTTGGGGTGTCCAGGACTAGGTGGGGTGGGAGTGCTGCGTTCTGATGATGGTGAGTGGTCTTGATTTCTGTTAGTAGGATTCTTACGTTTGCCTTTCGCCATCTGGTAATCACTGAAGCTAGCTGTTTTAGTTGTCACTGTTAAGAGCTTGTTCTTCAGGTGACTCTGGTAGCCTCTATGAGCAGACCTGGAGGGTAGCACTCTCCTTAGTTTCAGTGGGCAGAGTATTCTCTGCAGGCAAGCTCTCTTCTTGCAAGGCAGGTACCCAGATATCTGGTGTTCGAACCAGACTCCTGGCAGAAGTTGTGTTCCACTCACTAGAGGTCTTAGGATCACGTGTGGAATCCTGTGTGGGCCCTTGCGGGTGTCAGGCGACTCAGCTGGCAAGGTAGCCGGGGCTCGAGTGGAGTGGAAGGGGTTTGTGCCCCAGATCAAGCCCGGGTAGCCTGCTTCCCTATGTACCGCAGTCTCAAGTTCCACGCGATTGGATTGGGGTAGGCGCTGTGTTCCACTCACCAGAGGTCTTAGGGTCCCGTGGGGAGTCCCGTGTGGGCCCTTGCGGGTGTTGGGCAAGACTCTGCTGTCAAGGTAGCCCGGGGCTCGAGTCTCGAGTCGAGCGGAAGGGACTTGTGCCCCAGATCAGGCCCGGGTAGCCTGCTTCCCTATGTACCGCAGTCTCAAGTTCCGCGCGATTGGATTGGGGCAGGCACTGTGATCCACTCACCAGAGGTCTTAGGGTCCCGTGGGGAGTCCCGTGTGGGCCCTTGCGGGTGTTGGGCAAGACTCTGCTGGCAAGGTAGCCCGGGGCTCGAGTCTCGAGTCGAGCGGAAGGGACTTGTGCCCCAGATCAGGCCCGGGTAGCCTGCTTCCCTATGTACCGCAGTCTCAAGTTCCGCGCGATTGGATTGGGGCAGGCACTGTGGTCCACTCACCAGAGGTCTTAGGGTCCCGTGGGGAGTCCCGTGTGGACCCTTGCGGGTGTTGGGCAAGACTCTGCTGGCAAGGTAGCCCGGGGCTCGAGTCTCGAGTCGAGCGGAAGGGCAGGCATTGATTCTTGCTGAGCTAAAAGATTTCAGATGAGTTCTTTTTTTTTTTTTTTTTTTTTTTTTTTTTTCTGTGACTATAAGGGACATACTCATGGAACCAATATAGCCAAACTTTGTAGCAGTTATATCAGCAAAGGGCTTGCTACTCAAGAGTTCTGCCACTGTGTTTGAATCCCATTTTGCAACAGGAAATTATTACTATGAGAACTAGGAATGATATGCGGGCCCAGTTATTGCAAGGACAAAATTTAGAATTATTTGAAGAACAGAATTGAGTACAACACAAGATAAAATTAGTGTGGAGGTTAGCTAGGGGAATTGTAAATAGTTTTTAATTTGTCGTTGATTTTCTAGCATTTTTGTCTTGAAAAAGTTATATTGTAAAATTATCAGAAATAAACTTTGAAAGTTATAATATCATAGCCCTATATAGTTTTATTATATGTATGTAATGTCTGAACTACTCCAATGTAAACACAGTGATATGGAATTATCTTCATTTTATAGTAAAGCAATGCAGAAGGGAAGACATTTATTAGTAGCATGTAAAAAATGAGTTCATTAAATTTGTCATTTCATAAATGGTATCTACAGAACATGTTATGACTTAGTGAAGTAGACAGTATTTGGTGATGAAATGATTGCAGCTGCAGCCATGGTCTTTTCTCAGGAAAGCAACTGGCAGATTTTTATCTATAGTCCTAGTTCAGCAGCTCCTTCTCTCTGATTTTTTTCACTCTACTACCAATTAGAGAACTAAATGTTTCCTTCTGTTTTTCTATCTGAGTCATTGATAAGTGGACTTGAGAACTTCCATCTTCCAGTTACACAGCTTTTCCATTTTGATTTGGTGAGTGGGAGCCTACAGAGCCAAAGGTACAGCTTTTGAATATAGTTTGATAGTCTAATCACATAATCCATATTAAACAATGAAAACATCCGGAAGGAAGTGATTAGTCTTCTTCCGCTACTCCACTTTTCTCTTCTTCCTTCTTCTCTATTCCCCCTCCTCTTCTTCCTCAGAATCTATGAACTTCGGAGATTGTTCTGGTCATGTCTCAGTGTTTTGTGCTTCTCTCCATGTAATCTGAATACAGGTGTTAGACAATATGCTGCTAATAGCACACACATGGCTTGCAAGTTAAAACCGTTTATGGATATTCCCTGGTACTGTTACTCCAAAGCTCTTAGTTGATTTCTGTCAGTGCATTGGTTCCTAATTGTTTTAGTGTGTGTATGTGTGTGTGTATGTCTTTGTGTGTGTGTGTGCATGTGCGTGTGTGTGTGTGTGTGTGTATACATATTTATATATAATATTGGGTATATTTCAGGAGTATGAACAACATATCAATATTAGTACATTGCCCTTGAAAAACATAGACTTTCATTACTAGTAGTTTGAGAAACAGAGTGTCTCATGTCTGATAACCCATAATAGCAATGGCTGGATATAAGCCATCAAAGAATTACTAAATAATGGGTGCCATGACAAAACGGGTCTTGTGTGATATTCTCCAATGTACGACTACCAAGAATGACAATTTAGGAATAGGTGTTGGAAACTAAAGAATCCCTGATCCAGTAAATGTATAAATAAATAATGAGTGTTGCGATTACGTATTTGTGACTTCTCATATGAGAATATGTTGTTGAATACAACTAAAATCTGGGTAATATAACCTAATGGATGATCTCAATAAGATATCCAGAGGATATGCAGACAGTGTCAACACAGTCCATATTAACATTTCAAAGGGCCAAGCAAAGCCCTAACATTTATACTGAGACATGACTGTCCTTTTTTAAGGACCAGATTTCATAGGGAGCTCTCAGTTGCATTAATAGAATCAGAGGAGTGTTTTATTTCTTTTCCTAGAAAGCACCCCTGACCTCTTTATCAATTTGCCCGATTACAGCATATACTGAAATGGAAGGAACTGAGCTGGCATCTTTTGCTTGTTGTTGTTGTTTTTTAAATTTAAATTTGTGTTTTTACTTATTTACTTTATATCTTGTTCACTGTCCCCTCCCAGTCACTCCCTCACACATCTTTCCCCCTTCTCCCTCCCTTTCTCCACTGAGTGTGTAGGCCACCCCAGAGTATCCCCCACCATCTGGCATGTCACTGTGAGGCAAGCACTTCCTCTCTCACTGAGCCCCAGACAAGGCATCTCAGCTAGAAGGACATACCCAATGTACAGCAACAGCTTTTAGGATAGCTTCTGTTCCAGTTGTTCAAGGACCCACATGAAGACCAAGCTGCACATCTGCTACATATGTGCAGAGAGGCCTAAGTCCAGCCTATGCTGTTCTTTGGTTGGTAGTTCAAATTCTGAGAGTCCTAAGAGTACAGGATAGTTGAGTCTGTTGATCTTTCCGTAGAGTTTCTATCCCTTTCAGGGCCTACAATCCTTCCTCCTATTCTTCCATAAGAGTTCCTAAGCTCCATCCACTGTTTGGTTGTGGGCATCTATCTGTCAGAGTCAGATGCTGGGTGGAGCCTCTCAGAGGACAAATTGCTCCTATCTGCAAGCATAACATAGTATTATTAACAGTGTCAGGGATTGGTGCTTTTCCATGGGATGGGTCTCAAGTTGTGTCAGTTAATGGCTGGCCATTCCCCCAGTCTCTACTCCATCCCTAATGCCTATATTTCTTGTAGACAGGATAAATTTGGGGTTGAAAGTTTTGTAGGTGAGTTGCTGTCTCTATCACTTCACTGGAGTTCCTTTGAACTGACATCTTAAAGGATCTGCCACTGAGTTGTAAGGTTGATGTCACATGTACAAGCCCTAGGACACTAACAGGAATGAAGAAAAATTTAGTTGATTGCATTAAAGCTTATCATATCTGATTTAAATACGCCTAATATTTTGTACCCAATCAGATGGTAATTAAACACCAAGAGTAACTTTCTACCTTTTCATAGGTGAGAAAACTGAGAATAAAGAAGGTTAAACAATTTCTCCAACATCGCAAAGTTAATAGTTGATTGAATTGCTTTTAAAGTGTATTCTACTTAGTATTGGGTGCATAATTCTAAGGTGCTTTTGTGATGGTTAATTTTTCCTGTCAACTTGTCGGGAGCTAAAATTGCCTACTCGATGAGCTTCTGTGCACACCTGTGAGGTATTTTCTGGTTTAGATTAATTGCGAAATCCATCCTAATGGTACCATTCCATGGCCTAAGAGCTTGGGCTAAATAAAAAGGAGAAATCAAGATGAGCATTGGTGTTGAGCATTTATTCTTCTTTCTACTTCCTGACTGTGAGGACAGTGTGACCAGCTACTTCATTTATTTTCTACTACAACACTCCATGATCGACAATATCCTCAAACTGGAAGCAAAATAAACCCTTCCTTAAGTTGCTTTTATCAGGGCAACCTGAAAACTAACTAGGACAAGTATTAATCGACATAATGGTATCCAAAATGCTAGTTCCATGGTTTGCCTTTGCAGATTGCTATGATCAACTAAGGAATGATATCTAAAATTTCTTTCACCAGCATAAGCATTAGAAACAACACAACCACAGGTAAAATGCTATGCTCTGACCACAGCATCATTTAGACAGGGATTGCTCCCACGGCAAGCAATGAGTCTTTTAGGCTACCCTTGGAACATCACTCAAAGAAGAAATCAGTCTACATTCATGAATTAGAATAATGCAGAACAATAAAATAAAGGCCCTTACCACTGCAGCAAATGAAGTTCTACACCAGGGGTTCTCAACCTTCCTAATGCTGTGACTTTTTAATACAGTTCCTCATGTGTTGACCCCAACCATACAATTATTTTTCTTGTGACTTCATAGCTGTAACTTTAATATTCTTATTAACTGAAATTTAAATATCTGCCTGTTTGATGTTATTAGGGAACCTCTGTAAAAGGGTCATTCTTCCTCCAAAGGGATTGCAACCCACAAAATGGCCACTGCTGGTGTAGAAAATGTTTCATGATTCTTGACTTTGGGTTAGAAGTATCAGAGCTTTTCTGTGTGGCTCATAAATTAGTCTATGTATATATCCTTCATTTATTTTAATTGTATATCATTTCTAGTGTCTTGCAATCATGAATGGTTTTGTCTGGCCAGAGTCTGCAGATAAAACACTCTGTAGAGCATTGCCCTGAATAGTTTAAAAATTTAATGAACTCCAACATCAAATCCATCTAATCGTATGATATCCTTATTGATAAACATTAAATAATTTCAGCTATTTAGATTATAATCCCTTAGTCATAAAATCTGCATTTCAAGAAATAGTTGTATAAAGATCTATTGGATAGGATCATTCTAGGAGCATTTAATTATGAAGGTCAAAGCCAGTTAACAAGTGGCCTTCATTTAACATTGTGCTCCTTAAGACTGCTGCATTTTCTGTGTTCTGGATATTGCTATATAAACTTTTATCTTTGCATAGATATGAGTATTGTCCACTTTTCATTTGCAAAAACTGTTCTAATTTGGTCAAGATATTATGGCTACCTTAGTGTTTCATTGCACGCACACTTCTCTTGATGTTCACCAGCCCCACTTTCAAGTCCTGGAATTCACACGATATGACTGTGCATTTCAACACTTCTCTGTCCTGATAGGTAAAATGTGAATATGCACTCCATCATCCTGGGCTCCATTTCACACTTCTGTCCCTTTTTACTTCCTGTAGCGACTTACATATGCAAAAACTCTTAAATGGAAGAACTAAAAACCTAGGCTTATAGCTTTTGCATTTTAGTGTTTTGCAGTGTGTCGATTATGTACTGTGTTACTGTTCTTCTTTTATTTTTTTTGAGGTTATAATGTAATTATAACATTTGTACCTTCATTTTCCCCCCTTCAAACCCTCCCTTGCTCTCTTTCAAATCTGTGGCCTTTAAAATACACACACACACACACACACACACACACACACACGCACGCACACACACATATATAGTGCTTGGTCTGTATATTGTTATGTGTATATATGTTTTCAGGGTATGCTCTTCTTTGTAGAAGACCATTTTCCCCATTCTCAGCATTCTTTAGTTGCCTGTATTTTTTTGTGTAGCATCGAAGCCTCATGGGCTTTTCTCAGTCCACTTTGCCATGTCTATTGGTATCATCTTTATTCTTTAGACAATGTAAACACATGATTCTTGCAGAAAGTCCCAAGGTGTACATCCCATTTCTCCTTAGTCCAGTGCAACTGGAGTACAATATTTTGTACTTATTCCAGTATAACATAATTCACCATCAGCCAGCCAGATATTTTCTCTGGATATATTGAGTCTTTTTTATTTTATTTATTTTTAATGTGAGTGCTGGGGCAGCTATTGAGTTGCAGTGATGATACATTGTCCACGATATTCCTGCTGCCTGGACTCTGTCAGTTCATGCTTTTGAGCTGCTCAATAACTTGTGGATTTCCTTAAGATGGAATCTTTTTCTGTTAACTACACACAAGTACCCCCATACTCTACCAACCTTAAAGAGAATTAGCTTGCAAATGCTCAGTGATGCAAGATACACTAAGCACTGAGATGCGTTTTCGATGCAATTAGCTCAGTGCAGTGGCTCACAGAGATGTCAGACTAACTCTCCTCCAGATGCACATAATAACATCTATGTAATCATATGCTCTTCCACAAATGAAGACTGTAAGCCCCAGCCTGGAAATTTCCCTTCTTCAGAAGAGCCTTCTTGAGATATTATTAGTTTCTCCAGATGTTTATTAAGCATGTGCCCCCATTATAATCCGCGTCTGACAGCATGCCAGCTTCTGTCTTTGCGATGCTCAGCTCTATTATGATGTGGGTCATGGTCAACTCTCCACATTTTCACTCTCTAATTTTTGTTTATGGCTTTACTTTGGATCTTGTACTTCAATTACCTACTCTGTATTGAACAAACATGCAAGATTTCCCTCTGTTTACTATATCTTCCATTAATTGCCCATCTAAGATAATGGGTATAGCTTATATCTTTGTAACATTCCAAATGTCCTAAATTTCTTGATAGCTTATGTGTGGGGTGGGCACAGCTGTGGGTCTTCAGTGCTGTATAGTGGAAAGATGATAGATTTCTCCAGATCTCCAAGTTTATGATTTTATAGTAAAGTTAATTTGCTCCTTTGTAGGGGCTGCTGCATACCCAGGATTGGGTGGTGGAAGCACTACAAAGAAAACACATATTCTTCTCTCATTTTAATATTTCTAAACATATTTATTTTAAAGGAGAAAATGAGGCACCAATAAAGCTAAATTTATAAGGTAAAGTTCCATTGGCATTTTGGGAGTAATTTGTAACTTTGAAGGAATGGAGAAACATGGTTACATAGAACAAGGGTGTCACATCATCTGCCCTATTTTTCAGATTTGTAAATATGGAACTGTGTCTTCCAGGAAGTCCCTGGGCTGCCTGTTATAAACAGTAATCAGTGGAGGCTGATTACTCAACTCTGGTCATTTTCATCTGCAAACAAATTCACAAGTTTCTCAGACAACTATGAATGGGCTGGCAAATTTAAATTTCAAATGAAAAAAAAAAAAAAAGGAATCTTCCTGTAATGAGTTCACATACCTTTTATTTAGACTTCCAAATGCCAGCCTAATGTGATTAGTTTTGATGTTGTTTCTTTCCACCAGTTATGAAAAATCACATCATCAATCATATTATCAAAATTAGATATGGAGAGGGCCTAGCATGTCACTAGCACCATCCCCAGTGCCAGCACAGACTTGTTTGAGCCAGTCTGCTATACTTTTTAATATTTTCTTCAATCTAATATTAAATATCCCCTGTGATCAAGCATCTCTCATCTCTACTGTAATGACATAAATATAAAGGATGAGCAGAGGCTGTCTTAAGAGGATGCGTCTATGTTTATTTTGATTTTTTTTCAAAAAATGTTAAGTTCCTGGTGAGCAAAGAAATGAAGATAAATTCAGTATACTATGATCTATAATTTCAATGATTACCATTCCTTATCACTAATATTTGCAAAGGATTTTACATGCATTCTGGAGATGGTTTACATTACAGTAGTTGCAAGCATCGTATTCTAATAAACTTTTACTAGATGCTTTATGAGATTTCAGTATTTAAAAAGCTATATATCATGTATGCATTTACTCATGCTTTTAAGGACGTTTTAAGAGTTTATCAAATATTTTTAATTTGCTAAATAAAAACCATGAAGTGGTTTCATTCTTTATTTTCTAAACTGTGTCTTCGAATCTAGTTGAAGTTATCTCTTTTGTTGAACATTTATATAGAATTTGATTATGAAAATTTCAGTCTAGACAATGATTTGAGCTGGAATTTAAGAGTTACAGACATTAGAACTAGACTAAGAGTATGAATCTCAGAGTCACAGTTCACAGGCTTTAGAGGTTTAGGATTAGTCATTGAAACTACGGTAGATTCCATTTTCTCCAGAATCACACACAGAGGGAAAAATAAAACAAGCTCTATCATATTTCATGTTAGCCATGGCTCACAGGACTCTGAGGATTGGGAGGGCTATCTGTGTAAAACCACATCGTTCTAGTACATGGTCCTTTCCACATGCTCCTGTATTATTATTCTGGAATGAGGGAAAAGTTGAGTTAGGGACTATCTTTCCAACTTGCTGGTTGGAGTAAAGTTTCTATGGTGTTGGGCTGGCTTGGTCTTTTTTATCTGTCATTAGTGCCATCTCTCTAATTACCAGCATGTCACACTTCCCTCCTGTTCTCTATCGTCTCTTAGTTTTCAGCCTGTGGCTGCCAAGCATACCTTCTTCTTCTTCAAACATCGAACTCTTTGAAAACAAGAATGCCATATTGTATAATAGTCCCCACTCAAGGTTAGAAGAAAGGCAGACGTAGAAAGTTGTCATGTGTCTATGCAAGCTGTATTACATTGCTGAATTCTTTTATCTTCTTGTCAAAATCATGCCTTTGCTAGACAACAAATTTTGAGACAGTAATCAATTGCCAGATTCCTCTAGGCTCATGGAAGCCCCTAACCTTCAAAATATACAAGTCATATTTCCTAAGAACTCTTTTATTTCCACACTGATTGATTTTGTAGTCCATCAATTATTCACCAGGAAACAGTTGCAAATTTTTCCTTCCTTTGAGACATTGCCAATCTCCAAGATGATTTCTGCTCTAAACACTGTGATTTAGCTCTGCAAAGAGAAGAGCATAGTTTTTTTCTTCTCGACATCAGAACACTCCACAGTCTCAAGTTTTGTTCTTCCAAACATGATCATTTTACCCAGAGTATGACTGTGGAATATTTTGTCTTGGGCATCTTCATTGGAACTATAATATCTCAATTAAATACATTGCAGAAGCTTTCAAGAAACAAATGGTTAGTTGTGCTCTTTAAAATGGAGAAAGTTAAGCTTTGGACATCGCAAGCTAGATCTAAACAAACAAACAAACAAACAAAAGAGAGGAAATGAACCACCAATGTTTATGTAATATATATATATATCACCATGCATCCATAAATGCATTGCATATTCTAACCCAAAGTAATAACATATTAAATATTGCTTTATGTTTTTGTTTGTTTGACTATGCTCATGTTTTTGTCAAAAATAATAACATAGAAGTTATTATTTCTTATTGTGTAGGTGTTATGTGACAAAACTTTTCATAAGCAGATGAAACACTCTTGTGTACTCACCTAAGGTAGGGATCCTGTGAAGGACCAAAATATGGCTATTACCAAAGTGTAATTTGATCATCCAATGAATTTTATTGGGGTTACTTACAGGAATATGAGTGAAGGGTTAATTACAGGAGCATAGGTAAATGGTTAATTACGGAGGCAGATATGGCACAAATACAGCTGCAGCTTCAAATTCCACCCCATGGGGGGTGGGCAGCTCACAAAAACTGGGAGTACCTCATACAGCCTGTAGGCCACTCAATGTTTGGAGTTTCTCATTTCTAGGGGCTTCCCTTGGCCTAAAATTCTTCCAAGCAGTTTGACTGTTTTCTTCTTATAGGCCACTGGTTTTCAACATTCCTAATGCTGCAATTTTTGATATAAAGCCTCATGTTGTGATGACACCCCCAACTATAAAATTATTTTTGTTGTTACATTAGAGTTGTAACTTGGCTACTCTTCTAAATCACAATATAAATATTTTTGGAGACAGATGTTTTCCAAATGGGTGCCAACAGACGGGTTGAGAATTGGGGTTCTAGACAGCTGGTCTGGTTTTCGAGTCTTCTTTGCAGTTTTTCTCTTCTTTGAAGCTAAGCCTTCCAGGGTCATGGCATCTCAGCTTGTGTGAGAGTCTTACTTATAGCTCAGATTTTTTTTCCTCTAAGAAGGACTCTTAGCTTTTATTGTTTAATCTGGAAGGAAGGGGTCTAATGAATCTGGTCAGTTTGAGGGAATTCCCAAAGCTATGTTTTAATTGTTTACCTCCATGCTTAAGGGGCTCCAGGTAATATAGTTTGATCTTGGAGGCTCAGTTACATAGAAGTTGAAGAATATAACTGCAACTGGTATCAAATAATTTTCCAATCTTCTAATCAGCAGTAAGGGTGAAAGTAGAGACATAACACTATAATATAGAGGTTCAAAGTTCTGACGTAGCAAAGAACTTCTACATGTATGCAACAGATCAACAGAGATTTTATATGTTGAAAATTCTAAGACCTTTACCCTATAGTTCATGATCATATTTATAGATTAACATAAATGAATCAAAACAATAGGTCCTTGGTTTGGTGGAATTTTTAAGTGTTCCCTTGGAGTCTCAAAACCATTTGTTTCCTAAGACTTAAAAAACCACTATCTTGTCCTCACACACCAAAACAGTTGTAAAAATTAGCGTAGTTGTAACATAGCTGAACTGTTTTTACAAAACGTACATCTTTAAGCAAAATCTTTTGTAGTCAAACCTGTTAAATCAACCATATTAGAAGAAGGTAAAAATATGGTTCTATTTCTGAAAGTATAAATATTATCAGGAAATTCATTGGGCATGTATTGCATATTTAAAAATTTCCATCTTTTCAAATGTGAATTATTGTAAATCAATATGTATATATTTACTAACCAATATAAACACAATACAATTGCCCTTTAGAAAAATGACAACCACAATGTTGTAAAATTTGGTAATTTAAAGGAATTGCAATAACAAAATAAAGTCATAGGTAAAATTTATGTAATCAAAAGAACAGTTAATTATTTTGTGTATTTAACTAAATTACAAAAGAGGTAACGATGACCACTCATTAAAGGCCAAGTGATTGCTGAGGATATTTCAAGTTAAAAGTTAATTTTATTTTTGAATGTCCCCACCTGCTATAAATGCTTGTGCACTTGTGTGCAAAATCATGTGCCCAATTAGCCATGAATTTGGCAGTTTTGTACAGTGTAGAACAGGTGTGCTTTCTCAGAAATTAAAAAAAAAATGGAGCACATAAATAGTCTAGTCACATCAGGATAAAACTGCTTACCCATAGGCTAAAGGATGATGGAGAAGGCTATTCAAATGCCAAATCCCAAAGGGAAGAAAATCAAAGGGGAAAAGAGAGATGCATATGTATTTAGAATATGTTTGGAATATATATATGTATATATATATATTCATACACATATATGTATACATATATATGTATATGTGTAAATATACTATTATTAATAATTATTATTATTCCAGAACTGCTGGATATATTATCAAGTTTCTAAGGATTCATCAACTCATATACCATAAGTTATGTATGTATATTTACCTTCTGAGCAGAAAAACCAATGATGATGATGATATTTGTTATAGTCCAATAAACACCCTGTGAAAGGCGTTTTATTTTCCATTCTACTGATGAGTATATAAGTAATATCCAATACTATTTCAAAATTCTTTAAATCATGATTAATACTGGAAACATCAGACGTGTTAAAACCCTGAGGGAATACCCTTTTAGATCATTATGTCTTAGAATCGAAGCACAGACCTGTGGAATTTCATAGAAACCATGACCATTTGTCAAGAAAAAAGAAAACAAAAAACACTTTGGAGCAGGTTAGTGGGTCAAAGAACTTTAAACATCTAGAAACTCAATGGCTTCTCTTTCATGTGGGCACGGACTCTTTCTAGCATACTCATACCCTTATTGTTCACATGCTATCTTATTTACTATCATTGGAAGAAGGGCAACATTTTCGGTTCTTTTCTGGACAATTTTGGTTCCTCTCTATGTGTACTCTCTATACCTTTCTCTTCTACCACAGAAGGACCCTTTACTTTATCTACACGAAGGTAGGAGCAATTAATTTCTGATGACTAATAGCCACTGTGATCTTCTAGGAAAGAAATTAATTTCTATTTAGTTAAGGGACTGAGTATATCAGGTGTGTTTTCTATACACCTGGTTTTATCTAATATATTGTTCTATTTATTCAGACTGTCTATCATGTTCTTCCTATTATAGCTATCCATCTTTAAAGATGTTCTTGCACACCACCTTCTTTACATCTTCCTCTAAATCCTTCCAGCACAGTTAATATCTTCCTTCATTGTAATTCCCCAGCTATTTGTCTTGCTATAATTAATTCTGTCCAAGGAAGTACTCACCAATAAATTATGAGCTTCTATGGATAAGAACTCTATCTTAATCACTTTGTACCCTCTAGAATGTCAAACACAGTATCTCACAAACAGTAGGTGCTCAATAAATGTCGGTTACATTAAACTGAATGAAATCGAATTCATATATCTGGATGATTAATACATTTATTCATTCAAGATTTTAGGACCACTATGAAAGAAAAGAATCTATTACTTTCCTCTTTAACTTGGCATATTAAAGTAGAATAAAATGTGTCCTAGATAAAATGAAAATGCATTGTTTTACATAAGATATTGCAATTTTGAGAAATCTATTGATTTAATGTTCTTAGTCCAGTGAAAAATCTGTCGGTTTAAGATAACTTCCATTAGTTTCAATTAAAATGTATTGATTTGGGTAAATGTTGGGGAGAACAAATGTTCTGAGTATAGAAAAAAAATTTGCTTAAGATTGCCTTGAAGCACAAACAGGGAGACCAGTATAGAAGGTAGGTTGTGGTGGAAAGTGTGTTCCACTAGCAGGCAGGAAGAATTAATCTGGTCCTCTCTATCTCGTCTACATGGCCTGTTTGTGGGTCATGGTCCTATGACTTTATGGTAACTTATAGTCTTTGAGTAATGTAGCACTGATATAAAAAAATTGCTTAAATATAAGTGTTTCTATAGAGGCCCAAACAGGGTGATTCTATTAATTGAAAAATCAGAAGAACTCAGCTACTTGAGTTTATAATGACAAAACAGGTAGATTTTTGGGGAGAACACACCTATAATGCACACATAAATATGCATAATAAAGGTTTTATATGTACACTTATTTACATATCAGTCCACCTATACCTTTCTTTTTTTCTTTCTTTCTTTCTTTCTTTCTTTCTTTCTTTCTTTCTTTCCTCTAATACCTTTACACTTCTTGTGCAAAGGTGGTAAGGAACTGAACCAAAAAAAAAATTACTAATAATACTTAAAGAAAGAGGTAGAAATACAGGCATATACTAAACTATTGTAGAGGAGATTAAAGCAAAAGAAACAGAAAGTAGTGAAAATTTTTCATTACTTCATCCATTGTATGAGATATTGTGTGAGGTAAAAGAGAAACAGTTTCAAAAGCTAAATAAGCATTGTCTAGAGAGTCTTCAATGGAACAAAATGGTATGATATGGAATATCTCAAAATATGGGTAAAATTATGTCAAAGGGAAAGAAAACTATTAGAAAACCATGTATTAGTAAATTCTATTTCTATGTATTAGTCTGCTTCTCAAGTGTTTAAATTTAATATATTTCTTCCTTTAGATAGTTTATTTTGATTTTGATTTAAATGCATGAGCTATTTTACTTGCAAACCTTTGAAATTCCAGACCAAATATTTTAACCAAGGTGATTGCAAAATTCAAAATGATTCATTGGGCCCAAGGTTATCTTTAAAGTTCCTGATGTTACATTTGAGATTGTGCCATGGATCCTTGAGTACATAGAACCATAGAATGAAGAACATAGAAGATATCTTCTTATTCTTAGTTCTCTTCCTAATTTCTGAATGAGAGAAGAAAAATTCTTTAACTGCTTACAGAGATTCTGATGTGTAAAGGAGAGATGATGAAAAATATTCACTTTGTTAATTGGTTACTTCAAAGATCAACACAATAGTTAATGTATATGATAAGCATGAAAGAAATACCACGAAGGGTTTAGAATGAGCACGTGACAAGCACTCCAATCCGCACATGCATCTCATTTAATCTCAGCAGTTATCATGTGATAGAGTCATTATCTTTACTTGTAAAGAAATTAATCTCACTGTCAGAAGGTGAGAAATTTGTCCAGATGTAGGATAGGCACTTAGCAAATATTTTATGAATCAATTGATGAAATGCTTCATAGAGCTCTCCTTTGGCATCCTTCATATTTAATTATTAACATTGAGTAGAATAGAAAATGATGAGTGTGGGGGAGCTATGCTAAGAAGAAAAGTCAGAATTATAAAATATTTGGTGAATATAAAGTCATTCAAAGTTCTTTCAAACTTTTGAATTCTGCCATTTGATTAGTTTTACTATTTTAATTATTATTTGGGAATACTTTAATTTTTGTTAATCCGACAAATATTCTCAGGCAATGAGAAAGATAGTACGTGTTGATATTGAGTATTGAACATAATATTTGTCATTTGCTTTAATGAGTTTTTATAATGGTGAAAAATATGAGTATTTTGTCAGTCATTAAAAAACTAAACACATTAGCTATGCGATGAGTTAGACTCTACTGGGAGATCCATAAGAGCTTGTACTAATCCTGTAAGAGAGAAAGGAAACATGAGAGAGAACTCAAAACTGGAAGTGATTTTAGGGGAGAAATAAAAGCCTGAACACCATGCACAGTTAGAAAGAAGGACAACTGTGGAGATAACAAAGGCCCCAATGCAAGCATTCAGCTGTCAACTTATAGAATATTTGTCTTCTCCTCATGTGAGATCAGAACAAATAGAAAACAGCAGGGATGGAAGATGCATGGTCATGAATATGTGAACCTCATAACTTGCCTTCCTTACCCATTTGATGACTAAATAATGTCCTCTTTCAGAATGTTCTAACAAAGAAATATGAATATGCAGGAAAATACTACTCAGGATTATCACAAAGAAATGGAAAAGAAATACTTGAACCAAATGAGCAAATACCCACCATTAGCTTTTCATTTCAAAAACACTACATAGTTGGAAGAGTGAATGGATGCCTTCCAGCTCTTTACTTGAAGAATGTCTGGGGAGCACCACATGTAGGCAGGTGAGTCAATGTAGAGAAGCCACTACTGTGGTGATACAGGCGCAGTAGCAAACAAGCAATCTTCACTCAAAACTAAAACAATAGTAGTGTTAAATAAAAGAAAAAGAGGAAGGCAGAACTATATACCACATCCTGCCCATCTTGCAGGTGACCTAAAATAAATTTAGTGAGTAACAATAAATTATGAATGTATATAAAGGGTATTTGTCTGGATACTTTTTAGGTGACTTCCAGCTGTTGCAAGTAAAAGGAATTGAGAAACGAAAACGGAAATTATTGTAAACTATTGTAGAAATATGTGCAAAAGTTTATAATGTCTGGAATAAGAGTCAAGCTTATTGTGGTGGTTGTAAATAGCCAGAGTACAAGAACTCCCTAGGCCCTGAGAAGAACAGAGCTTGGTTAAGATCTATAGAGAATGGCAAAGATACTGACAACAGCTGTCAGGATCTGCACAACTGCAGAAACATCTCAGAAAACTGAAGGGGAACCAGGTTGAGAAAGGAGATACGTTACATATTAGCTGTCTTTAAATTTGGGCAAATATTTACATCCATACTAATTGTATGAACTTAATTGTTCCATTCAATTATTCCCAGCAATCACGTTGCTACTTTCTTGTATCCAGGAATGTTTTTCTCCAGGTATATCTGTCAAGTTCTTAATAGAACGTCTGTGAAAATGGAGGACAAATCAATGTACTGTCAGTATGCATATGACTTTCTAATTTGTTAAATAGACTCAGAGGTAGTTGTAGCCCTTGCAAAGGTCATTCTGTTGTTATGAGGACTGATGCCTAATGTTGCTGTCGAGTTACTTCCATGTTATTGGAACAGGTTTTATTGAAACCTTCTTTGAAATAGTGATATGGAACTGGGGACATGTTGAAGCCTTGTTGGCAGTCTTATATCACCACTAACATAAGAGGATCTTCATTAATACTGCTAATATTTTACCAAAAGACAGAGGCAATACCTTGCCAACAACACTTTCTTTTCAAAATAATATATTTGATCATATTTTCATATCACCAACTCCTTCCGTATCTTCTCTACCACTCTACCTTCTCAGCTTTATGATATCTCTCTAAAATGAAATCAGAAAAAAAAATAAGACATAAAGAAAAAATACTAAGAACAAAGGGCAAAGATAAGAAAAACCACACAAAGTGAAACAAAGCAAAATACAGTATACAGCCCGTTTTGTGTTGCCCACACACGGTTATGGGACCTGACCTGGAATGTGAAAAATTGATTTATAATGATATATTCATTCAGTTGGAGAAAACTGATCTTTTAATTCCCAGTGGATATAAAAATTTAATTCCCAGTGCAAATAGTTTAATTTTCAGGGGTGGTACTTAGTGTTCTCCATGTTGAGATTTTTTTTTCCGGTTTGAGGTCTTGTGCATGCTATCATAGTCTCCTCTCTTTTCATATGTGTATTATTCCTGTTGTGTCTAGAAGATGCAGCTCCCTTGGAGTCATCTATAATCTCATGTCTTAATATTTTTCTGCTTTTCTTTTTTTTAGTATAGAACATTGAACCTTGAAGGGAAGTGTTTGATAAAGACATCTCATTTAGGTATTTGTGCTGCAAAGTCTTTCACTCTCTGGACATTGTCCAAGTGTGGGTCTGTCTGTTAATCACCATTTACTGCAAGGAAAAGCTTTTTTTGTGGAACCTTAATCAAGGCAGTGATCTATTGGTATAACAATATTTCATTAGGAGTTACTTACTGCATGCTCCTTTAGCAGAAGTGTATGGGTTGCATCTCATGAAGTAGGCCTTAAATCTAATTTTAGAAAGAGGTTGGTTATTTCCATAACATATGTGCTAATAGCACACTAGCTTGTTTTATAGGCGGTTACTATTTTATGTCACAGAGTTTATAGCTGGGTGTTACTGATGATAGCTTTTCTTCTGTGGTATTGTGGAAAGTACCTGCTAGCATCATGAACATTAGGTAGCATATGTAAAGATTCCAGTTGTGCCCCAGTTCAATTTCTCCAGTTTTGGTGATATAATTGATATCTTAGGCCTTACTGTCAGATTATGGAGGGTAATAAAAAGCTTTGACAATAGCCTATGATGTATAGGGGGTGTCTATGAAGCTACCTGGGCTGATGACCCAACAACATGGGATCCATTTCTAGCACTTGAGGTTTCACTTGGTGGCATAGGATATCTTGTTGGAACATTGTCTCCCCCATTATACAATGGCTACATTTAATTTCTTATATATAATATAAGAAACTTCATATGTATGTTTATACATATATAAATATATGTACACACATATACATATATGTAGATTGTGGCCTCTATACAGCTTTTCAAAAGGCCTTTAATGTTAATCACTCCTCACATTTTCTCATTTACCTTTCTCTCATCCTCCTCCCCACTTAATCCTTCTATTCTAGCTTTCCATTTATCTCTTTATAATACTGAATTTTATTTCCTTCCTGTGTAAGATTCCCTCTTCCTTTGTGGTTCCTTACTAACTACATAATCTCTGTGGTTCTTTGTATTGAAACACACATATCTAAAGCTTAAAACTCAACATGAATTTTGCAGAAAAATGGATGGAACTTGAGCAGATCATCCTGAATGATTAACCCAAATCCAAAAGGACATTCATAGTTTATAGTCACTGATAAGTGGATATTAGCCATAACATACAGGATACTCATGCTACATGCCACAGACCCAAAGAAGCTAAACAAGAAGGAAGGTCCAAGACAGGATGTTTGAATCTCACTTAGAAGGCTGGAATAAAATAGTCACAGGAGGCAGATGGAGGGAGGGACCTGGGTGGGAGAGGAGATGGCAGGGAAATTGGAGTGGTTTCAGGATCTGGTGTGAGGAGAGACAGGGGAGATAACCAGATGGACTTGAGAATGAATGAAAATCTGCAGCTGGCAGGAGTGGGGGAGTGGGTGGGATGTGGGTGGCTCCTAACAATCAATGGGGTGACCTTAGCTATGACTCATTGAAGTGGGGATATGGAACCTGAAAATGCCCCCAACTGTAGCCAGGCAAGAAACAAAATAGAACAATAGGAACACCAACACCACCACAAAAAGTTTGAACAAAAGTTCAAACTAAAACTTTTCCTGCATGCAGGGGCTGGGGATGGAACAGAGACAGAGGGAATGGCCAACTAATAACAGGCCCAACTTGAGACCCATCCCATGGGCAAGCACCAATCCCTGACACTTTTAATGATACTCTATTATGCTTGAAGACAGGAGCCCAGCATGTCTGTTCTCGAGAAGCTTTACCCAGCAGCTAACTCAGACAGATGGAAAGACCCACAGAGAAATATTGGATGGAGCCTAGAGTCTCTTATGGAGGAGATGAGGGAATGATTGAGAGTTCTGAAGGGGATAGAAATGCCCCAAGAAGACCAACACAGTCAATGAATGTGTACCCTTGGGGACTCTCAGAGACTGAACCACCAACCAAAGAGCATACACAGGCTGGAACTCAGGCCTCCTTACACAAATGTAGCAGATGTGCAATTTGGTTTTCATATGGGCCCTCAAAAACTGGAGTAAGGACTATCCCCAAAGTTGTTGCCTATCTGTGGAGTAAGTTCCCCTAACTTGGCTTTCTTGTCTGGCCTCAGTGAGAGAAGCAGTGCTTAGCCCTGGTAGGCACTTGATGTACCAGGGTTGTGGGAGAGGGGAGGAGGCTTCATTCTCAGAGGAGAAGGGGAAAGTGATAGAGGAGAGAAGGGGGAATAGGGAGGGACTAGGGGAAGGGGGACCTGGAGCAGGGACAGCAATCAGGATATAAAGTGAGAAAGAAAGAAAGAAAGAAAGAAAGAAAGAAAGAAAGAAAGAAAGAAAGAAAGAAAGAAAGAAAGAAAGAAAGAGAAAGAAAGAGAGGGGGGAGGGAGGGAGGAAGGGAGGGAGGGAGGGAGGGAGGGAGGGAGGGAGGGAGGGAGGGAGGGAGGAAAGGAAGGAAGTAATACATCTCCCCACATATAAAAGAAAACACTTACATGCAATACTTGAAATAAAGAAGCCCATTTGAAATCATTTGCCTAGGACCACTGGGTTTATAAGGACTTGCAATTGTATAGCTTCCTTTTCCTTCCAATGATGCGAGAAGTAAAATATCTCAACAAATATATATTTTTTGTCTAAATATGTCTGAGAAAAGTATTTTTTTTACTTCTTTCCTTGTGTTTCCCAAATATTAATACACTATTTTCCTATCTCAAATGATCTTTACTTAAATTTTAAGTTCTACCTGATGGTGAAAAAATTTGATTCCATTTTTTTATTTTTTGTTAGAAGAGTTTAGCATAGGTCACTTAACTTACATGTTAAAGTCAACAACAACTGAAGACAAATGAGAAAGTGGTGTCCAAAAAGAACTGTCTACTGGCTGCTAATAGCATAAAGTTTCCCAAAATGCTTTAAGTGTTTAAGTACAAAAATAGAATGTTTTTAAAACAAAAAGAATTCTGAAGATGCTTGCGCAAATAAATGGTTTCTAAATAGTTCCTGCAACTCATACACAATATTTGCATTGTACCTATGAATGGAAGGATTTCACCTCTGCAGAGATATGAGATATACACCTTGCATTGTAAAATGTTGCCACTAAAATTTAGTGCCATCAATCTATGATTTCCACAATCTATGATTTCCACAACTGCTTTGTTCTTTACCAAGAGTTGCCTGGTAAAGGTCCTTCAAAACATCACATGCACATGATTAAAGAGAAAATGAGGGACCAAAAAAAAAAAAAAAAAAAAAAAAGGAACTCAATGTTGAAACTTAAAGGTGAAGTATACACTATGTCTGTAGGCATAATATTTTTGTACACTGTGTTAAGTTTTACCCTTGTGTTATTCAAATGCTAATTTCTCTGTCCTACTATCTTGTTTCAGTCCAGACATGGCATTGTAATGTTTATACCAAGAATCTCCAGTCTCATGTTTATGTAAACAACTCTTACCATTTATTGTCTGCTTGGTCAATAAATGCTGATTAACCAATGGGTTGGCAAAGCCTCAAAGAGCCAGTGGGGTGGGAGGGAGGGAAGGAGAGAGAGAGAGCGAAAGAGAGAGAGAGTTAAAATTTCAAGCATCATGGTATGAGACTCAGAAGCTGCCAGTTTAACATAGGAGGTTAAGGTAAATAGATCATTTTACTACCCAGCTATTGAAGTCTAGCTTGAAATAAACTTGTTTTCTTTGTGTGGTTTTAGCAAAGATAAAGAAATACAGGCATCCTAATCTACTACTTACACTTATATAAAATAATTCATTTTACAAGAGTCTATTGAAATAACAAAAATACTTTGCTGTTACATAGACAATTTTAAGTAGATATTTGGGTTTCTTGTTTGTTCTTTTTTTTTTTTTTTTTTTTTTTTTTTTTGATGGGGGACTGGCATGACCAAGTAATTTTATTGAACACTCTGGAAACTAGCAACTACTCAAATTTGGATATGACATTTTAAAAATGTTTTATAGGTGAAAAAACACAGTATCTTTCTTATTATATTGAGATAATACGTTTTAAAGAGAGGCTTTGATTTTAAGTAAAACAATAGTAGAAATTGGAAGTGTGATTTCTATTTCAAGAGCAAAATAAATAGTGTAAATAACGGGCTTCATGCACAATAATACACTTGCATAAGCCAGAAATGTGGGGCTTCCTTAAATACAGTCTAAGTAGGCTGTGGAAGCCCTTAACAGAACACTAGACTGCTGCATTTACAGATGCTTATTGGTGTGTGTAATATATCCCCTTTGAGACCATCAGTAGATGAAATCTAAGCATTTTAGCTTTCAAAACAAAGCGTCATAATGTCATAGAGAGAATTAACCTCCCACCAGTGAAAATGTTCTTTTTGAAACATCCAGGAAAAACTTCAGTGGTGTCTCTCACTGATGAGGAATTTTCTACTTCCCCAATTCCCTTGATTCTCCAAACGCTGTGCTGCAGAACACCCTATGTCATGTTCATACAGATGTAATGGCCCAGTCAATGTATCTGTCTGAAGCTTGAGAAAATATGCCCTTGTTTCCAAATTCCAAATTTTCAAATGTCAAAAGTTAAAGATTGTGGTTACTCTCATTTTCTCTTCTCACAGAAAAAGATGAGTTCCCAGGATTCTGCATACAACATGATTTTCAGACACCTGGTCATTCATATTTCTCTCCAACCTTGACCTGCTTTATAGCAATATTCCTCTCAAGATCATGGCCAGAATAACAAACTGGTTGTGGTCCCATCCCTATTGTGTGTCCCTAAAATGTAAATATACATTGAAGTGTATTAATTGTAGAGGTTTACACAAAATAACGCTCTTGTTTCCAACTATACTTCTTTCATGATATACAGCATTTCTGTGTCTCCCAGGAAGTGCCATCATGCCACTTTCCAAAATCCTGGTACTAGTGTGTATTTTATTATATACAATAAATTAGCAGAAGGGAGCACTCTCTAGGTCAAGAAAGGGAACAAGTTAAGAAGATAAGAGGGCAGAGACCAGGAGGAACCAATGAGAACACACCGTAACTTTTAATACATTTGTCTCATTGTGAACTTCAAATGTTCCCTTTCTTGACCTAAAGAGTGCCCCTTCTCCTAATTTATTGTATATATTCTATTTTTCCCTGTATAACTCATTTGAAAAAGACCTTTTTTCCTTCTCATGGTACCATTTTGGGTTTGTAACTTATTCACATACACACACACACACAAATATCACATGCACACTATATATGTACATGTACATATGTGTATATGTATGTATATATACTATATATTTATATATTTATGCATACACACTATATACATAAATATATGCATTATATATACACCATATACATGTACACACTATATGTGTGTGTATTTGTTTCCACATATGAGAGAAAAGATACCACAGTTGCCTTTGAGAGGCTACTTATTGGGCTTGACATAATCACTTCCATGTGCATACAACTTTCTGATAATATCATTACTTAAGTTTTCTTTATAACTACAGAACATTCCATTATTTATGTTCTACACTTTCATTATTCATTTACCCATTGGTGGAAACATCCAACCTGGTTCTCTTCCCAGTCTGTTGTGAGTAGTGTAGCAATAAGCATTGAATGCAAGTACCTTGTGCTATGTTGACTAGGAGTTTTTTTTGTCTATATTCAGGAGTGCTTTATCTGTGTCAAGTGGTGTTTGTGGTTTTAGGTTTTTTAGAAACGCTACAGAAACTTCCATAGTGGATATAAAAGTATTCACTCCCAATACCAGGGAACAGGGTTTCCACTTTCTTCAACCCCTCATCTAGATTTGGTTCTTGTCTGTTTATATTGGGATAACCATTCTGACTGAGAGGAGATGGAATCTGAAAGTAGTTTTTATTTACATTTCTCTAATGTAAGTATGAGATAATGGATAAGTATGTGAAATGTTTTTAAAAGTATTTATTGGCCATTAGGGTTTCTTACTTTGAGAATAATTATCCCACTGATTGCTAGATGATATTGTTTATTAGTGCTTAATTTTGCCATTATTTGTATTTAATATATATATATATAACAAATTCTCTATGTGCATGGAGTTAAAGAAGGTTGCTTTTTATTCTACAGCCAGTCTCTATACCCTGGCAATCTTTCCTAGTTTCCAGAAGCCTTTGAACTTCATGTAGTCTCATTTGTCAGTTCTAAAGAAGGTTTCTTATATTATTGGGGTTCTTTTCAGTAAGCCCTTTCCTATCATTTTATCTTGAATGGGTTTTCCATAGTTTTCTCTTGAAGTTTTAAAGTTTCAGGCCTTATATTAATATAAGGAAATACATTACAAAATTTCAGGCCATACATCAATGTATGTAAGATGAAATGTATGGATCAAGTTTTATACTTCTATAGGTTGAAACTAGTCTTCTCAGAGTTGTTTATAGTTATTTTATTTTATTTTATTTTATTTTATTTTATTTTATTTATGAGTATTTAGCCTGTGTGCATATATATGCACCACATTTGTATCTGGTTACAACAGAGGTCAAATGTGGGCATCAGATTCCTGGAATTGAAGTAACACATGATTGCAAGCCTCCGTGTGGATGCTAGGATGACCTGGGTCTTCTCTACCTTAGCATCCAGTGATATTATTGCTGAGCTCTTTTTGCTTAGTATTTCCTTAGATTTTCTTATCTCCTGTACATTCAAATGAAATTTATAATAATTTTTTCCCCAGTTCTATGAAGAATTACACTGAAATTTAATGGGGAATTTCTTGAACATATAGATAACATTTATAACTATAAATACTGACACAATATTAATTTTGCCACCTGTGGTCATTGGATAATTTTTCCATTTCCTTACATCTCTTTAATTTTTTAAAACTTTCTTAGGCATATTAGTAACAATTATTATGAATAATAATGTTTATTTTTTCCTTGATTCCATCCTCAGTTCATTACTGATATAGAAAAATAAATAAAACAGATATAAAAAATAAAAAATAAACAGAACAAACAGACAAATACAGAAGTGTAGGTTCATAGCCATCCATTGGGCTGAGCACAGGGTTGCCAGTGGAGAAGCTAAAGAAAAGAACCAAGGAGCTGAAGAGATTTGCAGCCCCATGGGAGAAACAACAATATGAACCAACCCATACCCCCAGAGCTCCGAGGGACTAAATCACCAACCAAAAAGTACACAAGGAAGGACTTAAGGCTCAGCCACATATGTAGCAGAGGATGGCCTGTGAGATATCAGTGAAAGGAGAGGCCATTGGCCTTGTGAAGGCTCAATGCCCCAGTATAGGGGAATGCTAGGACAGGGAAGCAGGAGTGGGTGGGTTAGTGAGCAGATGGGATGGAGGGTTTCAGAGGGGAAATTGGGAAAGTAGATTAAATTTGAAATGGAAATAAAGAAAATATCTAATAAAAAATTTTAAAAATCCCCCAAAACAAAACAAAACAAAACAAAAAACTGACAACAAAGAAAAGTAAATTTTAAAAAGAATACTGATTTTTGTCTGTTAATATGATATTCTACATTGATTAAAATATTTATTAAGTCTCACATTTTTTGTTTTTGTTTTTGTTTTTGTTTTTGTTTTTATTTGTTTCGTTTTGTTTGTTGTAATGGCTTCGGGATATTTTAAATGAAGCCTCAGGTACTCTATAGATAGGAATAATTTCACTTCCTGCTTTCTATATTTGTATTGATTTTATTTTTTTGTCTTGTGGCGTTGCTTTTGCTAAGAGTTTGGACACTATATTACAAAGAGTATAAAGAGTGGACATTCTTGTCTCGATCCAGATTTTTGAGACAATGCTCATATCCCCCCATTTATTATGCAGTTGGCTACAAGGTTGTCACACATAGCCTTTATTATGATGAAATCTGTTCCTCTCATTTCATGTTTCTTCGGGGTTGTACTATGATGTCATGTTGTACTATGTCAAAGCCTATCTCTGCATTGCTTGACATGACTGTGGACTGTATACAGTGGATATGTTAAGTTGTTCCCTTAGCCTTGGTTTAATTTTGATCACACACAGTATGTTCTTTCCAGCAGAGAATGAGTAGTCCCCATGTTTTCAGTCTCAAGAGTATTTAACATTGTAAATCTTTCATTTTCTTATTGTGATCAGTGGCTGATCATCAATATTTTTATGGGGAAAAAGTTAATTATATTTTTATTTCTTCAATATAAACTCACAGAGCAGGGTCAAATGCATCTCAGGTATTTAGCTTCATACAATTGACTAGTAATAAGTAGTCCAGTCAGAAGGATATTATTATTGTAGCTGTAATGGGTGGATACTTCTTAATATGTTCCACTGGGATTGTAAAACAAAGTCTGTTAGTCAGAGCTCTTATTAGTGAAGCTGACATAGGTTTGAAAAATGATGGCTATGCATATGGATTTATTTTTTTAAATGCAGGCATATCTATAGTTTTTATTCAGTTGTTTATAGTGCCTTTTGCACTCTTATGAATGTTTGAACTGGGACACAAATTTCACACTCATCCTAGTTAACTGGAGGCTGTCTTATCTTTTTTTTTTCCCCAGATGGCCAGAGCATGGCTGTAGTGCCTGAGCTATTAGAAAACAGAAGGGAAATTAGGTAGAAGAACATACAATATAAATATACTACTGAGAGGAATTGTTTAGGGAAGCTGTCTCTGATGGCAGTCACATGTCATTAACAGTACAAAAGCACACTAACTCATATACGCCATTAAATGCCATAACTATATATTGGAGCTAGAGAGTATCCAAGGAGCTAAAGAGATCTGCAACCCTGTAGGTGCAACAACATTATGAACTAGCCAGTACCCCGGAGCTCTTGACTCTAGCTGCATATGTATCAAAAGATGGCCTAGTCGGCCATCACTGGAAAGAGAGGCCCATTGGACATGCAAACTTTATATGCCCCAGTACAGGGGAACGCCAGGGCCAAAAAGTGGGAATGGGTGGGTAGGGGAGTGGGGGGAAGGGTGTGGGGGACTTTTGGGATAGCATTGGAAATGTAATTGAGGAAAATATGTAATAAAAAATATTAAAAAAAAAGAAAAGAAAAGAAATGCCACTGGAGAAAATCAAGTGCAACAGTCAAGAGATTCCTTCCTTAGTCTTCTTGTAATTATCTAGCATGTCTAAGCAGAGCTGCATTTTTAACATAATAGAAGACCAAAAATGTAGTGGCTTCAAACAACATAGTATTGTTTCAGATTTATGAATTCAAAGACTGGCAATGACTTGATTTTTGCCTCAGAATGTCACTCAGCTGCAGTCATCACAGGAAAGAGAGATACAACTAGAAGAGCTATTTCTCAGATATTCATTGTAGTGGCAGAATGCCTTTCCTTGTAGCTATAGGACTTGTACTGCAGGCTTTTGCTTGCTGCTCTCAGAAGACAGCCCTCTACTGCTAGTTACTTGTCTTGGGATCATCTTGATAGGCAACTTACACTATGGAAATGTGCTTCTTTAAGAACAGCAGAGAAAGGAGTGGGAGATATATAGCAACAGTCTTTTATATATCATAATCCCTTATAAATATAAAGCTCAATACTTCTGTCATGTTACAGCAGTTAGAAGTCTATCAGAAAGCATCTTACACAAGCAATGCAAAAACAATGAATAAAACAAGTAATGCCAGGATATTGGGATGATTGTAGTTATCTTAGAGTGTGTTTTTCTCTGTGTTCAGTATGACTATTATAGAAATTACCAACTTACCTATTTACCATTTTTGAGGTAACAATAACTTATGTTCTAAAGGAAAAATTAACCAGGATAGGTATTTCACCTGTTTATTATAATGTAAAATTAGCATTTATTATTTCCCAAGAATTTTCTTTACTTTATAAATCTGTGAAATGTTTATCTTTTATATCTTCTACCATCTTTTGATCTATCATTGTATATCTATATCTATGTCAGTTATCCTATGTACCTATCTATCACTGATCATTTTTTATTACACACATGAGAATGTGTATTTTTCTACAATGACTGCCAATCTTTCTTCTGCTAGTTCAGAGGAACTTCTTCAACTCAGATCTATATGGATTTTATTCTCATCCTGGTCACTTGCTGGCTTATGACCTAAGGTATGTTATTTAATTCTCCTGCATTTAAGCTGTTTTCTGGGCAAAGGGATATTTGTGATATTTGTCTCACATGCTTCTTGAGGGACTCTAATATAATTCGACACAAATAGCCTGGTTTACAGAACAACTTACTCAAATGCTGTTTTTCCTTTGCTCCCTTCTTTTCCATACTCTATATTATTCTTTGACACTCGGTATTCACATTAGCCTTCATAGTTTATTTTGTCCTATGTTGTTGGCATGTATCTGGGAGATGTATGGGTGTGGTGATTACACACTGAATTCTGCTGTGTAAGAACTTGAAGATAATTTTTCAGTTATGGTGATAGATTTGTAATGATTTATCCACATCATTGCTCCATTTCTCTGATATACATTTGAGATGCATAGTCAGGTTACACTTATCCAATCTTAATACTTTCTTACAGCATCTTCTGTGTCATTCTTATTCTTATTACCATGAGCCCTGTTATATTCTAATCCTTGAGCCACTTTCCTTTTAATGCTCTTGTACTCTCTGAGCTCTCTGGAGAGAAGATTGTTCAGGGTCCTGGTTCATAGTTTCAGGTAGCAGATGGCCTTTTTTTATGATACCTGCCAAAGAAGTTTTAATTATGTGAACTTCTCATTATACAGGTCCACTGGGGAGAAAGTATATTCTTTAAGGAACATTGTAGCTATTCATCTTTAAAATCCACTTTCTTAAAATTAGTATGAAGTGACATATTTCTACCCCAAAGTATAATGTGTGAACTTCTCTAAAAGTATTTGAAAAATATTATAGCATAAATAAAGGCTTGGGCTCTATTTCATAACTTTGGTAAGTTTATGCAATATAGCTCAAGTCTACAAACATGGGCCCTGGTATTTGTTTTGGCTTCACAGTAGCTGGCTGGCCATGACCCGGTTATTTTATTATCCTGAGCATTAGAATGCTAGTTTCATAACTGAAAATAAAGGTAGAACCATTTTACTCATCAGATCCAATGGTCTATACTTGTGCAAAATTAGATGCACTTCCATCTGTCTATTGCTATTCCCAAAGTCGCAGTTGTCATGTTTTATCACTACTGTCAATGTTCTCTTTTCTCATCCCTAAGTTTGTGTTTGTGATGATTTAAAAACATACTGTCTTTTAAGTTCCTATTAGAGTTTCCCTCCAATAACATTGTACTAGACAGGGCATATGGAAAAAAAGATATCCAATTAAGAGTAGATTTAAATCTCTTTACAATCAGTCTTTCATGAAAGGGAATAGAACGCATTATTAATGCCAAAAACAAAACCAATGTATTGAAATCTGTCATAAGGAATTGCAGGTCAGTTATGCTAACTCCGAAAAGTAATTTAAAGTAAAAATAAAGTTTGTATAAATGACTAGCAATATATTAATAAAGAGCCTCAGGGCAGAACCTGACAAAGAAGTTTCAGTGACTTGCTGGCAACTGTGTTAGGGACAGGGCAAGACAAGCAGAATCTTTTCATAGACATGTAGAGGGCATTTGCATTCTTCCTTGGGAAACCCAAGCACATCCAGAAACTGACTTCTAAATCCTAGAGCTACAGATTTTCTTCCTGGATGTCTGGAATATTTAAGAATGCAGAAGATGGCCAGTGTCTGCTCATCAGTGTTCTCAGCCCTGAACACAGACAAATCTGACAAGCCTGTATCCACTCATTCAACTGTAGCTAAAGGGGCTCATTTCTGACCTACAGTCTGTTCCATACTGACTGAAAATACAGTTTGTCTTTTCAAGGCCAGCAGGGCCACCCATGGAGCCTGTCACTCAGAAATCTGCAGAGGACAGCTACTTTATCTTCAAACTTGCATCATGTCTTTAATCAAATTTATCTTCCACACTTGTGAGAAACTCATGGTTGTCCTGTTGTTTCAAATGCCACGATGGGATCTCTGCTTTATTTCCTCTTTGGCCTTGTAGCACCAGTTGCAACTTTAAGTCTAAGAATGTCGGTGGCTGTGCAACCTTCCTCTCCACTGGGTGCTAAGTAACGTATTTTTATGCCATTTTCAAAGGCAGTCTCTGATTCTACTCTGTGGTACTGTGCCCCTCACAGGTATTATTTCACTGTAATGTGTCACATGTATAGTCGGCAATGCTTGGATATGCATGACTTTGACTGTTCATGATAATCATCCTTATGTTATGAATTTTATAACTGAAAAATAGTAAGGCATATAATTATCAGATATGCTGTCTGTCTTAGTCAGGGTTTCTATTCCTGGACAAAACATCATGACCAAGAAGCAAGTTGGGGAGGAAAGGATTTATTCAGCTTACACTTCCATACTGCTATTCATCACCAAGGAAGTCAGGACTAGAACTCAAGCAGGTCAGGAAGCAGGAGTTGATGCAGAAGCCATGGAAGGATGGTCTTTACTGGCTTGCTCAGCCTGCTCTCTTATAGAACCAAGGCTACCAGTCCAGAGATGGCACCACCCACAAGGGGACCTCCCTCCTTCATCATTAATTGAGAAAATGCCTTGCAGCTAGATTACATGGAGGTATTTCCCCAACTGAAGCTCCTTTCTCTGTGATAACTCCAGCCTGTGTTAAGTTGACACAAAACTAGCCAGTACACTATCCTAAACTGATTTTATTCAAAATAATTTTCTTTTATAGAATGGGCATTTTATCATTTTAAAAATCATTCATGTATATTTGACAACTCCAAATATTTTTTCCAACAAGACCACTTTACAAACTTAAAAAAAATGGTAACAAGAGAATAATATGTTGCTTTGATAGAGTCTTTCTTGGTTCTTAGTGAAATTGATTTGCGGTAGGGAAAGGGTCCCAGAAAACTCAGTGGTCAACAGGCATGGTACTCCATGACTGTAGTTTTAGGGACCTTGCTTTACAAACTTGAAGAACGCAATTTGTGGGAGATAAATTTTATGATAGATTTCATGTTTGGGCAACATGAGGTGGGGGGTAGAAGCAGAGGGTCTATTTAGCAGAAATGGTCCTTGGAAATTAGGTGCCCCTGAGGCAGGAATCTGGGGCTGTTCTTATGGGTTAGGCATGGATTGCCTAGTCAAATGGCCCAGTCTTGGGGTATCCAGTAGCAGCCACTTACTTTCAGTTTATAGCTTCCAGGTACATGACAACCAGGAAAGAATGTGAAACTCCTTTTTTTTTAACTTCATGGTCCCAAGCAAGGATGCTGGCAGAACACTGCTTTGGAACCCTTGCCCAACCTGATTAGTTTACAAGATTCTGATGTAATTGAAAGGGAACTTGGGAATTTCAATAGGCAATGAAATAAACATACTATTTATCTCTTATAAGAATGTAATATGGACATGTGATGGCTGAAATTATGATTTAAGTTTATGTTACTGTGCTGAAGAAATCTATAAAATAAAAATGCTCTGACCTGGAAGCTCCACTTACCCAAGGACAGATAACTTCCTAAAATGCTGGGGGCTATTGTTCACATAAAATTACAAGATCTCTGTAAACAAGCTACAAGCTTGGTTAGATCAACTACACATAGATAGGCAGGAAGTACAGCAGGATATTTGCTTGTTCCTGATTGGACAAAGGTGGACAGTATGTAGCCTTGGGAGTTTTGCCTTTATGAGCCCCTGACTAATGTAATCTGGCACGGAATTCTGGGAATTCTGGGAATTCTGGGTGGACCTGCCCAATAGTCATGGTCCTGATCAGTATTTAATATAGCTTACTTCATATTTGCTTCAAAATTTGTGGTAGGTGGCCTTATTCTCACCCTGTGAGACTAGTAGAACATAGCTTATATTTCCAGCACACTGATAGCTTTGAAAGTCTGGACTAGGTCAGCATGTCTTTTAGTTCTAACGTCGTTCAACTTTCATTTACACAGAAGTCATGACTGAGCAACATTTGTGATTTTCCAATTTTAATAATTTTCTTCCCAATCCCAGACACACCAAAACAGATATTCAAAGAACAGGGGCTGATGATGATGTTAAGGGCTTTCTGGGAAAGTATGGGTCCTGTGATAAAATAAGGGTCCTCCTCTTTGGAGTCTCTCTTTAAAGGAATTTCTGAAGTTCTTTGGCCCCCACTACCAAAGCGATCTTCACTGTGCCAGGAGGTAGGCTACTGAAGTAATGCTTCCCAGAGAGTGGAAAATATGATTTGGAAGTTTTACTCTGTTAAATAAATGAAAACTTTCCTAAATACCCAACTTGGAACTAAGAGAGAAGAAATGTTTTAACAATCAAATGCTAGATTAAGAAGCTTAATTTTGGCAGTTCAGCTGACTGAGTTGTTTGTGAGAGGGTTTATGCTAACAATTCCTCTGCATCCGCAGGAGCAGAAACTGATAAGATACCTTCAAGGGGAGAAAAGAACTGTGCCACCCCACTGGGTGGCTTCAGAAAGTCTATGAGTAGTGCTGAGTTGGATCTGTTTTACTTCTGCTGGTTTGCAGAGGCGTACAGCATACTTTGGTCTTACCTGCATTGTACTTAGAGGAACCGAAACGATGCTTATGTTTTCTGTAGACTTTCTTAGTTACCATGCCACAGGTAGTAGTTAAAACAGAACTCTTTGCAGCTAGAACGATAAAGATTAGCCATAGCAACCTGAGGAATCTCAATCTTTGTCTCACTGTCGAAGAGTCCTTGGGAAGATTAGCAACTTTCTCTGGAGTAAATAAGAATTAGATCTCTGTGTGTTCTCCGTAATGCTCTCCACCACAGAAGTCATTTATTTTCCAAATAAATGTCAAATATATTCTAAGAGTACTTCAAACTATTCATGTACTGAAGTCTTAAAAATCAGTTTTGGCATTGGGCCTAGTAATTTCACTTTTGGAAATCTACATAAAAAAATAATGAGATATTTGCAAAAGGATTTTTTTTTCTTTTAGAAAGTTTGCTTCAGCATTATTTGTGGTAGTATAAATTCAGAGGAAAAAATCAACTTAATAATAAAAGGATATTGTGCACATAAATTATAGTTTATGAATTCCTATTGCTGAGAAAATATTTAATGGTATAGAACATATTCAAGGTGAATTTCAAATGATAAAGTAAGACTCAAAACATTGGAACAACTCACTTTTATAAAGATAATCATGTGTTGGCCCAAGAGATGGTTCCATGTTTAAGACTGGTGTTCTCTTGTAAGGACTAGAATTCCGATCTCAGCACCCACATCTGCTACCTCACAAATGCCTGTAACTCTAGCTCCAAAAGATCTTAAATAAGGCACTAGACTGTTGGCAGACACCAACACACAAGCGCCCACACACTCATACAGACACACACAGAGATACACACATAAATGCTATGAATAAAAATAAATCATAAAAATAGATATGCAATTGTTAGAAGGAAAGAAATCTAGAAACTTCAATTATGAAATTTCAAGTGCTCATTTATGATTTAGTAATTTGTAAATTTATCTATTATTATCCATAATTTTAAATGCTTTTGTAATGAAGATTGCATTTGTAATCAGAAATAAACATGATTAATCTTGTTGAACTATCACATAAATTAAAAATTAAAGTATGCACAGTCTCATCTGCTTTACCCTCCCAGATTTCAATAACTCAGAGGTTTCAAAGAGGCTCAAGTTTTATCACAAGTGATAGGCTTCCTGAATAATTCTCAACAATTGAAATAACTTCTATTTAATTTTTGTATTAACTCTAGATGTCACAGCTACTGAGGACTAATTTTTTCTTTCCTTACCTTATGAAGACTTAGGGGAAGATAATGGTATTGTTATGTAACAATAGAAGAAAAATAAGACCACATCTGCAGTTGCTCATATTATGCACTGTAACACACAGGGTGGAGGAGTTTCCAGTATTACATCATGCTTTCCACTCTTTAATATATAACACCTTGAACTACAATGCTAGAAACCTGAGTCACCATTATTTATTGGTTTGTCTGTCTATCTATCTATCTATCTATCTATCTATCTATCTATCTATCTATCTATCATATCTATATCTACGTATCTATAATCTATCTATCACCTACCTATGTCTATAACTAATATGAGAAAAATATCCAAATCTGATATACTACAAATATGTAAGAAGTGTGTGGGGGGGGAGGTGGTGCATATTAATGTATACAGGATTCTTAGTTGATGTATGATATCAAGATGCCTCAAACAATGGCTTTATTTCCATCAAAGTCATATATGAGTGGCTCAATACCTTTTCAAACAGAAATTGTACAATTAACATAATTTGCTTTCATAAATCTTAAGGACTAAAAAACAATTGATCTTATATATTTTAATGCAACCGTAACTACACATCTTATCATGGGATATCAAGAATGTTTTGTTAGATATTTAACACTCTAACACAAAGCATAGTTTATGCTACAGAATTTGCACGATCTTATGCCCCTTCTGCCACCCCTTAGATTATGGAATGTTCTCTGGTCATATGGCCCTCGGCTAAATAATCCTGTCTTGATCACTTCTGCTGGTGTTTGTTCCTAAGACATAAGTCACAGGGGACACAGTTGAGGCTGACATCTAGAAGAATCACAAGGATTAAACAGCTGCTTTGCAACTCTAGAAAGCAAGGAGCACATGATTGCTGATCATCAGTATAAATATCCCGGCAATGGTTTGTTTGATATTACTGTTAATATGATGTCTGTCAGCAGAAAACATTTTTATAGGGTTGTAACCTCCATGGGAGTCCATGTTAGGTAAATGTTGAGTATTAACTTTGTTTTCCCTAGCTCGTTAATTTATACAAAGAGAATGTGGGGTAGCTATCCTCTTTCACGGTCAGCA